>NW_003299117.1:346430-399494 GCF_000151645.1 Tuber melanosporum | reverse complement strand
TCCCCCGCACCCCCAAACCCCCCAGTTCCCCGGGGGAGGCAAAAAAACATAAAATGGCACTTGCCCCCCCCCCCCTCCCCCTTCCCCGAACTCCGATGACGTGCAGCCCAGTGCAACACCCACCCCGTTCACCAATGCACACAGAACAACGCGGCAACCACCCGCTGAACACAGACAGCGATCACCCCTCAACCCACCCACCCTTCCTAGCAAGAAAGTGCATCTCGCCTTCGAAGGCGTATCAAAGCCCCGCAGACGAGCTAGGCGCGCACTAACTTAATTACCGGTCCCGGTTCCGTGAGCACCCAACCGAGTCCTCTATTACCCCGCCAGTACATATTATAACACAGTAGCGAGGTTAAAACGAGATGAGATGAGCTTCAGCACGTGGCATTCTGCCACCGCGATGCACACTGCGTATCTGCTGCACACTGGCCGTCCAAGGTTGTGTGTGAATGGCGAATTGGGATTTTCGTTGATGATCACGGCGATTTCCTAATGGCTCGATCGCCTACGGGCGGTTATGGTAAAAGCTTGTTCTAGGGCCTGCGAGTAGTTGCGCTGCACAGAATTATGCGGGGTGGCGGGGATTTACGAACGAGTGATACGTCGTGAGATAGACGTGTTTCCCTGCATTTTGCCCGCGGTATGTTCATTCACTGTGTCCCTACGATTTCTGCCTACGCCCCTCGCTCCCCGCAAATACTGCTGGGTTCCGCACGCGCACGGTGCGAGCGATCAGGGAGGTGATCATTCACTTCATACCGTGCACTCCTGGTCACTAGCACTCCCTCCCGCACCGGGATTCACCTGACATGGATACGTCCCGCGTCCAGTATTTCATAGCCTGTCCAGCAGGAGAGGCGTGCGCATGAGCACTTCAGCGGACGGGAAACCATGAGGTTACTTCATTGGTCCAAGGCTGATGAAAGAAATTATTCACGGTGGGCCAGTGGGAGCGTGGGTTCATCGCAGAAAGGGTAAGACAAGGTTACCCGTATCCTGGCTCCCCAAAGCAACCATACCATAACCTCGATACCGCACATCAGGGAGGGGAAGGCATAATACCCCACAGGGAAGTGAGTTACAGCATAGTAATCACCGGACACTTTTCTCCCGGTCATTGGAGCACAAGCACCGGTACTGTACCGTACTAGTACACATTCACTCAATCGTCATTCGCGCCAAATTCAATCCTCTGTTCAAACTTGCCGTCCCCCAAAGAAAAAGCACCAATACCGGAATGCCCATTCAGCAACCCGCCCGCTCCACCGAATCACGGGAAGTTACGCGCAGAACTCGGTCCAGCCGAGCGCGGTACCTGCATCCCACCCCTATGTTTGAAAGGACTGTTCAGCACGCACCGATTTGGAAATATCGTGGTACTGTACATCCCGAAAATAGCATACAGCGGGTGCGCAAAAGTCTCGGTGATTGGACAACTCTACTCCAGAAATGGTGGTTTTAAAGGGCAACCAACCAGGCTCCTGCGCAGAAAACTTTCCGGGAACCACCCCGGTAGTTATATGCATGTAGAAATTATTCTCCAACTGTTCACAGCTGCTGCGGATACTCTGGTCGAATGCATCCGCTTCGGGAAAAAGTTGGACCCGCGGGAAGAACAGTGTTTTCTTATATCGCGGTGTGCTAATAGGGGCTTGTCTATTTATTTCCTCTTTTATCCTATCTCTTGCCCTGCGCACATTATTATCGAATTATTATCGAAGGAAACATTGCAATGGTGTTGAAAAAAGTACTAGAGTAGTGATATTCCGGCGTGCCGAGCGCATAGCCCTACCACAGAATCTATTAGGTACCGGTAACTCGGGGCAGGGGTGAAGTACTAGGACATATAGGGGGCCAATTTATTATTCACTTAGCTATTGCGCGGGTGGCATTATTTTCCCCTTTAGATATCAGGGAGTCTGAATTTATAGAAATTTGCACTGTCAATCCTAATACTTGTACAGCACAGCACAGGGAGGAACCGCGTGCGAAGGTACAGCAGTTCCCGAATTCCCCCGGAAAAGCAACAGGGAATGGCAAAAGGTGAATCATTGAGCCTCAGGTTCCCGAGGGGCAAAAAACACTAAAAAAAACAAAAAAAAAAAGCCAGGAATTGCCAGAGGAGGCAATCCGAAGACCGAGCACGGTTCAATCCCCCGATATAACTAAACGCGATTACCGATACCGATATTCCGAACCGGCTCAAAGGCGAGAAATCGGGTGCGGGAGGGACCGAACCGGGTTCCGGGGGTCCCGGCCGGCCATTCACACTTCCGAATCCGCGGGCAACGTGTGGGGTACTGTGCAGTACGTAATCGCGTAGATATTTGCCTCGCGGGTATTCTTCCGTTCGTTGAGGGGAACCCCACAAAGGAGGAGGACGTACAGTATGATATGTTGTGCAGTCAGTCGCCCTTTTGTGAAGTAGGAGAAGAAAGTGCAGGTTTTTCGTCATGGCGGACACGTAAGTTGGTGTGTCTTGGTACGTGGTGGCCTTTCGTGTTCGATGACTTTATGTCTCCAGTCGGGGGGTACCGGCGGACTATGAGCACTGTACTGTACTTTGCCATGACAAGTATGATACTTGTTATTCTTCCTTACTCAACATAGTGCTAGAGTGCGAGTTGTCGTATCGTATCGGATGTTGCGGGTGTTATATATGGTGCATACTGCGCAGCACTTGTGTGTTCTCTGGGTCTAGACTTGTTTTTTTCCCGAACGAGTGGGCAGCTGTGAGGCCGATCTGCTAGACAATGGAATAGAATAGAACGGTTAATTATGGAATAGGGTGATCAGTGCTTGCGCAGCAAGTTAGGTGGTGCGTCAGAGTGCGTGTAGTTGACTGCTATGTTTTGTAGGTAGACTTCTATGACACGATGAGATACGATACCGTACTGTACAGTACTCGAGTACAAGGGCGCATGACGCACAGGGCTGCTGCCTGCTGCTCGTTTCCTTTGCTCCTTGCGGAGTGCTTTACCAGAAGATGAGAAAGGGAGAGAGAGAGAAGAGAGGGGGTGGGGATACGGAACTATCGCGGCTTCTCCTCCGGAGGTGGTGAAATTTTCGCGATAATACCTGCTGATATTCAATCGGGCGTTTTTTTTTTTTTTTTGGTATTGTAAAACCAGCCTGATGTTAGTTATTGCCCACTTAGGTTCATAGTGCATTCTTTCCTTGGTATATTATACTTCTCTTTGTGACTAGGTTTCCCTAGTTGGATATATCCCCTCCATTTACTTATTAGCACCTTATGCCCTATGACTACTAAGTTGGATATTCCCAGACTTCTACTATTGCCACTGGGTCAGTATGGTACACCAATTGCGTGATTGCTTATTCTACCTTTTATTGGATTCCATTACTTTGTCCTGTCTGTATCACTTCTATATAGTAAGTACGAGTAAGGTATATAAAATTTGCCTGTGTGGGTTATTCTCTCTATGACTAATTATATTTCCTAGTTACTATTTTTCCCATTCAAAGAGATTTCAAATTCCACAAGAGTTCAACCTCTGAAGCCTGACAGGAATGCTCTTCTTAGTACACTGTGATTATAAATTAGGTACTGGTCTCTTTATTAGTTCCCCGCCTTCATTTCTATTGAGGAATTTCCGTTCAAGTTGACACTTCTCTCACGGAGTTATCCTATCAGTACTGATAATATTCAAGAATCTCTTTTGAGGTTCTTGAGAGAAAACTTAAGGGTAGGTTATGATAAGGGAGTCTACTATGATATTAGAAACTTTATGAGGTTCTAAATGCCAATTACGAGGAACCCTGCATGCAGCTGTTCCCGCTCAGAGATGGCTATTTGGCCGGGCAAGTTACTGTAACCCTGGCACCTAGGAAATCCTCTCAATGCACTTTTCTGGCGGCTCTGCAATGTGCAGAACCATGTATCATAATATCCATTATTTCAGACAACCCAAACTCACATCCTGCACCGTTTTATTGTCATTTTTATTTAACATTTGACCTTATGCATTCTTCGTTGTATTTGCCCTGCGTGACGTTTCCCCCCCTCCCCCCAATTTTTCTGAGGGGACACAGTGTGATACTCGCCAAAACACGCCCTACTTGTATGGATTGCCCTTGGTTCCATAACCTCTGATCACTGCTAGAGACACTAAATTTCTCGGGATATCCGATTATGAACACGATAGTTTTCAACATAGTTCTATCGTCAAGGCTGCCAGAGGGGTTGTGATCGACCTGTCGCTAACGGCGGCCCATAAATTACCTTGGGGACGCACTTTTGATTTCGGGGAATGGGTCGATTGGCATAACTCAACTCAACGTGGTGAAACAGGAAACAAAGCGCCTTGAAGCACTCTGTGCTGTATACCGCGGTTCGACCACCAGCCCACACAAAACAAGCATCCCTCCAATATCGTTACTGGCATCACAATCCATTCTCATCGCCCCATCATCGTAATGTGCTCGCTGCGCGTTCGTTGTTCCAGCTTGGGCGGGGTATTTCTCCCGGTGTGCGGTGGTGCGGTGCACACAGCTCATTATTTCCCAACGGGACCAGACCTCGCGATCCCCACATTCATCCCATTCTAGCCACCCTTACTCGAGTACAAGGGGGGAGAGGAGGAAGGCGGAGCCTCATTTATGCTTCGCGTCGGGGGGGAGGGGGGGCTCTTTTTCGTCAATCGTTCAATGTAATGCAGGCGTTGCGAAAGGGGAGAAGTAAGAGCACTGAAAGGAATTGAAATAATGATGCTAGATGATTTGGGTTAGGCAATTGGTATGGCTTGGTGACATGCCAGTATCTGATCGTTGGGCGCAATTTACGCCAAAAATGACGCCTCTCCCATCTTCACAACACAACTGGAGGTCATTCAATTACACATACTTTTCACCCTATAAAATATCTGGGTATTGTGATAACATGTCAAGATTTGGGGAAATTGTTGCGGCCGAGTACCTCTCCATATCAGCTGCCATATAAATCCTCAGCGCTTAAACCGAATTTCCAAGGCCTTCCGCACAATGGGCCTCATAGCAGGAGGCCCCCTTGTCTATCTGTAGCATAAATGATAAAATATAGATCCTCGACTACTTGAAGACATGTTTTGGTGGGAATTCATGAAGGGGTGGACACAGTGGACATTGAGTTGCTCATTGATTTTTTTTCCCCTTCCCATTTTGGTGTTGTTTTGATGTGTCGGGACCGGACAAAGTGGGCGTCCCGCGGTGGGTTTATGCCCATACTGGTACGGTAGCTGACATATGATAGCTGATCTGGTGCCACAATAATGTAGGTACGAGTACCAACCATCTAGGCTATTAATACCGGTAAGCAGGTCATCCCGAGCTGAGCCTCAGCAGTTTGGGAGGAAAAAAAACGAACCATGAGTAAATTTGCTTCCACACCCCGACGGATCCGATACCACCACCCCCTGTAAATGAAAGTTTTCACTCTCTCCCTCTGTGCTTCTTTTCAATCAGTCACTCCATTCACCCACTTGTTGCCTGCCCGCCTACCTGGAGAGGGATGCGGAGGGTGAAGAGAGGGGGTTCGAACCAACGAACGAGTATTTATGTACAGCGGACATCCCCACCCAAGTTACTCATTCATTCACTCTTTCATATCGTGCGTTTGCTCACCCATTCATCCATCCATTCACCTGTTCAAGTGTTTGCTTCCTTACTCACTGCGATTCCGCCATCATACGTTCGTCCCGTTGCGTTCGTTCATTCATGGAACGTACGACATTAGCACAGTACAGCGAGACCGGAAATCACGAGTCGAAGAACTTCAATAGGGAGCAGGTGAAACTTCACGAGAAGGGGTTGAGTTAGCTAATCTAGCTCATCCTTTGGCTCTCAGTTACTATACGATATACACCTGCGCTAGTAGCGGTGGTCGTGGTTGTGGTTGCCGACGTCGTGTGTTGCGTGGTAAAGGTTAGACGGGAAAGAAAGAAAAGTAGGGTTTGCTCCGGTACATTACGTGAGACGACGACCAGCGGCGGTGGGGGGACACTTCATCATTTAGTGCATTCTTTGATTTCTTCCTTTCTTGCACTCTTCCCTGGGCGTAAGGAGAGGTGTGCAAGCGCTCAAAGTGAAAGAAGAAGGGAAGGGGGGGGACCTAGAACGTGGGCTCCCGCACCACCGGGAGCAGAAAGAATACCAAGGAAAGAAAAAAACAGAGGAAACAAGCATTCAACGCTTCAACATTCACCACCGGCAACTTGATATCTGTCCAGTGCCCGTCCGTCCTTCGTCCAGAAAGCCAAAAAAAGGGGGGGGGGGCTACATGTGAGGAGGAAAAGACTTGTGGCCTCTTTTTTCTCTCTTTTCTGCTCTATAAAGGCCTCAGGGCTCTCGGAATATTGCGAAAAAAAAAAATCCTGCAGAAAATCCCCTCGTACATCCAAATTTTGGGATAAACGGAGGTGCAACTGATTGGTTAGCCGGATAAAAAGATTTCTCCTCTTTGAAAGGGTTTTTCCCCCCATTCTCTCCAGATATTACGCGGCACAGCGCTACACTTCTATACGAAATTTGCGAAACGGGAAGTACAACAGTATCGAGTTAAAAGTACATCTTCAGTGGAGCAGCAAGAAGAAAAGTCAGCGACACATCGTATTCGACAAGGTTACAGATTCAACTTTCCCATCTAAGACACTTTTTTGGAGACAGGAGGGGGAGGAAAAAAAGAAAGAGGAAAAAGAAAAGAAAATCATTCACTGTCCCATATTGGGTTTTTTTTTTCCCTTTCTTTTCTTCCTTTCTTCCCTGCAGGGACGGTGGGTGCTGCTATATATCTTCCGGCGGCCACGCACATTGCAGAGGTAGATAGGAAAAAGGTTGTTTGCCTTTCTGCCTTTGTACTACTGTACGTTTTACTACGCCTGCGCTACCGTGTACTGCGCTACAATACACAACCCCCCCATTGTGCTATCACGACGACGACAAGACAACTACAAGACTACAACCTCCCAGACCAACTATCACCTCCCAACAGCACACATTCATACGTACATAAGTACATATCTATACATATATACATACATACATACGTCCCCACGAACACCAAAAATGTGCCAATACGAGCTCTGGCTCTACTCGAAGTGCCTCTCCACTCACTCATCCCACCTTCACTCCCCCTCCCCCTTCTCCCATTCTTCCCCGCCGCAACCCCATAAAACGTTCTACCGAGTAGCAAAGTGTCCAAACTCACCCCACTGTCTACCACCGACTCCCCGCGCGGATATGAAGTCCACTAGCGAACTTCCCATCCAGCGGCGGGACCGGTATTGCGCCACTTGCTTCGAAACGCTAAAGAGCGCCATGGGTGGTGCCGGGGACTCGTGCTGGCCCTGCGGCGAGGAGCATTGGGTCGACAAGAGGCTAGTGGCAGGGGGAGGGGGAGGGGGAGGGAAGGCGTTGGTTGACTTGGAAGGGTGGAACGGCATGGATTCTACTGTTGAAGTGGAGAGCCCGAGTCGGCGGGCGAGGTTGGATTTTCTGGCTAGGAATTGGAAGGGATGGAGGGAGTGGGGGGCTGATGCCGGGGCTGCTATTGGAGTTTCCGGAGGGGGAGTTCGGGCGATGACTTGATTCCCTGCCATTCTTAACTACTGCATGACATGATAGACGGGAGAATATTTCCCCTCCTTATTATTTTCCTTATTTTCTCCTCTTTTGGGGTTCGGTGTTTCTTATGCTTTTTCCTGGGTTCGGCTATCCTTTTGCCATCGGTTTGGGTTGGGGGTTTGTTTTCCATTACTATTCTATTCCATTCCTTGTCCTTTCTTGTCAATTCTTCCCTTCCCTCTCTACTCTTTCCCTCGTACATGCCACCCCCCTCCCCGCTCCTTCCATCACCAAGATCCCCCATCGTATCACATCTACCATACACCTCCTCTCAAAGCTTCCCAAAGAAATGACACGGGCAGTAAATAAATTGACCGTTTATCTCATTTCACCCCCACCACCACGTGTCCGTCCGTCTCATTCCACTCTGCCTGCAGTTAAACGCGGCTATAATAGTATCATACAACGAAAATCACCTATTTATGGTATAATACCAAGTGCACATTACGAGTGATAATTTGTGCATAAACGGTCGATCTGAGTCTGCCGGGTTGGGGTTGGCGTAACTACCGGTATGCAACATCACGGTATCCCTACACCACCACGCGAAGCAAGCTACTATACAACCACGTATAATAAGGTACAAGTCGCGCGCGGTCCTGCATGAGTAAGCATGAGTCGTGACGTTTGGAAAAACGGACCACCATCGCAGATACAGCCAAGAATTGACCAGAGCCTCAGACCTTCCGTGGCATGCAACAGCAGTCCTTTTTACAAACGTCGCGACATTACAAGTAGTTGCGCTGCAAGTTACTGCACGATATGTACCGTACGGTATGTGTAAGCTAAGCATGATACTGTATTCTACAAGTATTCGCGCTCGCCATCTGGCGGTCATCCCGTTCCATTTTTTCCGGCCGGCCATCGCGCCGAGTCATGTGATATACCCTTTCTCACTCGCGTAAAAGAGCACGTGAGCCAGACAGACAGACAAACAAACACGAGCGAATAGATAGAAAAGAAAAAAGAAAAGAAAAAAGCGTATATATATATACCGGCACAGTACCCGCACGAGTATGATACTCGGGGTGCGGTTTTAGAGACTGAGGACAAACTGGTCGTCCTCCATCTTCATCGGGTCAAGTTAAGCCCGATGACTTAACTTATATCCGCGAGAAAAACTCCCAACAACAAAGCCAATGCAAAGTTTTACATTTTGCGCCCGCGTGATGGATGGATGGATGGGTGGGTGGGTTCCTGTCACCCGTTCATTTATTTGTCCGTTTTGTTTGCTTGTCGCGGCGAGGGACGGTTCTGGGAAAAATGAAAACCATAGGATAATCATATTTTTGCCCGTAACTTGTACGGTACTCCTCTTGTCATGGGTTTCGTGAGGATGGGTGGTACAGTATTGTATTGCCTTGGCGGTGATGGGGAATGCAACGATGGCATCAGATGCACTTTCTTTTTCTTTTCTTTTCTTCTTTTTCGGGGATTAATTGTGAGACGCCCACGTGTACCGTATTTGGGTGTGTGAGAGAGCATGATTCTGTCGAACTTTAACTCGTTCGTTGGAATTACTGTGTGTGAGTGTGTGTAACAGCCCTTCTCCAGATATTTGGCCAACCTGCAGTGGCTGGATAGGATCCGTTCTCTGAGTGGTCAAGGGGCCACTGGGCCGACCGGAGGGGTTCGACAGACCTGCTCTCGATGGTATGTATCATACTCGAGCGCTGGTATGATACCCGCATAGTATGCATACGGTACGATGCTCGAGTACCGGTATGGAAGGGGGGCAAGTAATGGTGCGGGGTAGGGTAGTGCGGAGCGGTATCTAAGGGAGAAAATTGACGCATGGAATAGCCTTGGATATTGTATTTCTAGATAGCGTGCCCTACGCTTACAGCAAAAACTTTATCTAATAGAAGGGGGGGAGAAGAAAGGAGAAGGAAGGAAAAAGGGGAAAAGAAGAAAAGAGAGATTTTACATCCCCCTGTTAAACTCCACCAAGTCCTCCCTCCCGCCTTTTCCCCAAAAGTAGGGTTCCAGAGATTCCGCCTTTACAGCCTGTCGCTGCGGGAAGGCTCCTAGAGCCAGGGGTAAGGCAAAGATGGAGGTAGCGAAGATGAGCCCTGGTTTCGTGCCCGTGAGCTAAATTCCACCACTGCTATCACTGCATATAGGGTGGGGATATCGTACCACAATTGATAGGCATAATCAACTTTGGCCTACTCTTCAGCCACCCCGTAGCCGTCAACCTGACCAGTAGCAGTGGGGGGATGACCATGATGGGCGTAGCATTGAAAACCCTGCTAACCGCCGTCTCACCGACAGCGAATATCGCAGCCTTCCGGCTTTTCCCCAAACTTTCCTTCTTCTCGCCCCCGTCGCTGGCGGGGTAGATGTCGATCCCCTTCTCGATCTCGCCGCCACGCATCAAGCACACGTTCATCACGCCTGCCGTGGCGACGGCCGCGAAAGGGACGAGCCTGCCGAGGATCGTTTTGACATTGGGCCTAAACTTCACCTTCTGCACCACCCTTCCCAGTCCCACAGCAACGCCACAGGAAGCACTCACGGCGAGGAGGAAGCTGGCCGCGAGCTGGCCGTTGCTCAGTGGCGAGGATTTGTTCGCGTTGGAGGTGTTGATGAGAACGTTGAGGGTCTGGTTGGCGATCTGCCAGCCTAGGACTCCGCGGGTGGTCAGGTTTGGCGCGAGCATCCCCGCTGTGACGACCAGATTCGAGAAGACGAAGCAGGACATGCGGAAGGGAAGGAAGACGGGCGCTCCGGTGTCTGGGTGCAAGGTTGCGTCGACCACTTTCTTTGCGTGCCAGAGTTCGGGGGTCATTTGTGGGGGGATCTCACCGCGCTTGTATTTCGCCAGGAGGGCCGTGTGAGCATCGAGGGATTTTTGGGAGGTAAACAGGGTGCTGTCAGAGCGGTCCGTTAGTGTGATTCCTACAAAAGCCAAGCATCACACACCGAGGATCTGCGATATCTGCAGAGTGCCTGACTCTGCCCCAGTACGTTGAAAGATCGTACTGGGACAAAGGCAATTCGCGAGTACCAAGAATTGAGGACGACATGACAGATACTATTTCTGAAGAGTATGTTATGTTCTCCCTTGTAAAAAGAAGGGGGAGACGGCAGAGGAGTGAGGAGATAGTGGGAGTGGGGCAGGTGGGGAAAGAACGGGGCGAAGAGAGAGATATGGTAGGGTCTGTTAGGTGGTCTGTGCTCGTTAGGTTTTATTTTCGACTTGATGCGGCTTGGCGAGCAACCTGCGGATCGAAGATCAATGGTCAATTCCGTTTGTACGTGCGGATAGGCCCTGGAGTCTAGATCACGCGCTCCGGGTAAACTATACCGCAAAAGCTTATATTCGAACAAGCCAATGGTAAACGACCAGTGAGGTCAGGTTATGATCCAACATAGAACTACTGCGGCCAATTCACAAAACCGAAAATTAAGCTATATTACATATCCCCCCCCCCCCGCACGAGCTAGGCGCCGTGAAATCAAAACCGAGACACCTCCGAAACCTAAATGAAAGTGGAAAAAGTCCAATTTACATGACCCAAACGACATTTTTTTCCAAATAAGTAAACAAATGGATAAAAAGGCACTACTCGGGTCCTCGCTGTACTGGCATATCGCTTAAAACCATCCCTTCAATCGCTGTAAACCTTCCAAACATAGCATCCCATTCTTCCCAGTCAAAATCCATAACATCATCTGCCCCGGTCCCGGCGACATCACCAGTAGGAACACCCATAGGTAGTTCCTTCAGAGGCGGTTCCATCAAAGGCGGTGTCGGCATACCAGGATCCATGGGAGCATCGTCGTCCACTGCGATACCTGCGGCAGCCATCGCCTCCCAAATCTTCATTGCAGCCTCCGTAGTATCTTTGTATCGCCCGGTCCCGGTAGCGACATTATCGGCTATGAACAACATTTCTTCGTACCCACCCGTTGGTATATCGAGGGGTGGTAATACGTCGGGCCCGGGCTTTCCCCCAGCGTCTTTGGCGGCGGGGGTGGTAAGTGTGTCCGGGTTCGGAGGCATGTTACACTTCGCTATACTCCTCGCCTTTGCTGGAGCGGTTGGTGTTGCCATGCCCTCCTCCTCTCTTCTCTCTGCAGGCTTATCAATTTTTATGCCGGCTTTCTCGTAGGCTTTCTTTCTCAGCCTCGCCAACATTTTCCATGCCAAGCTCCCACCCTCCAAGAGCGGTCGATTACCCCCAGGAGCGCCTACTAAAGAGTTTCCATCTTCGCCGAAGAGGGCAAAGATTTCATCCACAAACATACGGCTCTGCGGAGCTTCAGGACTTTGGGGCCTTTCGTGGAGATCGATAAGCAATATCATAGTAGCATGGAGGGGTTGAAAGGTGCCAGGACAGAACCACTGATATGGTTGGAAAAGTGGGTTTTTCGAAACATGTACAAACTTCTGGAGGAAAGAGACGCAGAAATGCAATGCGCTATCTGCTCTTTAGCTGTGTTCTTCTTAATCGAGGGTTAGACCCTACCAATGTCTAGCATGATCCCACAGTCTGCTCTTGGATCTTTTCAGAAATGATTGGTAGAAGACGCCGAAGGTTCTATCCGAAAACATACTCAACATAATCCTAGCCCAGCCATTAAAAACAATTGCCTTTTCAGTATCAAAAAAGCTTTCATTGTGCCCCATAAGCTCATGAAACTCGGGATCGTGAGGAGGAGTGAACCCCATTTCTGGTATCCCCCTAGCTGGAATCCTTGCGATTCGATCCTCTAGTCTAAGCTTCAGTTCGAAGATTGCTCCTCCCATTTCCATAAGATCCGCTTTCTGCGGCGGTCTTGTCGAGAGAAGCTGAATGACGACCTTCCTTAGGACAATCGTCATGTCATACCTGCCAGCAGCGAGGATCATTGCAGGGCTATTTGGATGCTCATCCAGAAGTGCCTTGCAGGTATGGGCCATATGGTTCACCGATGTCTGTGGTTCTGCCGCAGCGGTAGCGGCTTCAGTAACCTTCTTACGTTCCTCAGGCGAAAGTCCAATATATTCATCCTTAAGCTCACTAACCATTTTTGTGTCAAACAGCTCTTCCCCACTCCCCCCTAGTGGTGGAAGACCGGTCGCGATAGCCCCTTGAACATCTAAATAAAGGATGTGCCACCAGACACGCCGACGAACCTCACATTCAATTTCGTTCAAACCAAACAGACTCCCGTCGCGATGGAGCCCCATAGACTGTGCGACACGCATAGCCATGCCAAGAAACGAGCAAGAGGTCAATGGCTCCTCTTCCCGAATGAGACACGTTTGAGTGATGAGAAAGGCGATGAGCGAACTGACAGTCGGGGTTCTGGGAAAAGAAGAGGCCGATAGAGCATGCATTGATCCTGAGTAGAGGCTTTTGGTCACCTCGATCTTCGATTGACCGGTAAGAATTTTTTCAATGACCTTCGCGGGTAGTGACATCGATCCCGCGTAGAGGACTGACAAAAGTAATGGGAAAAATCCATGGTTTTCGGTTAGTGTTGGATCTGGAATGGAGCGGATATTATTTGGAAACCATGCCCAGAAAGCGTTATATTCCTTTGCAAATGTCGGAACGTGGATAAGGGGCATTATGGGGTGCACTCCGTTAAGAAAGGCCTTGTACATAATATCACACATAGGCTTGTCCGGAAGGTCCCTTAGGATTAGAGGTATGATCTCAAATGGATTCCCTCCTCTTTCACGAGGCTCGAACTGCAAAAGAGAAGATTTATCAAACTGAGATAGCCCGCAAAAGTTTGGTGCACTTGCTGTTGATGATGGTCGCAAAGGTTCAGCCGTGCCGGATGCAGTCGATCTGGAAGCGGTCTCAGAGGTAGTGGAGTTGCGAGGTTTTTGGAACAAACCAATCATCTCTTCTGGTGGAGGACCAGCAGAGCATCTCGTATCGGGCGGTTCGTTGGCACGTAAGACGTCATTAAGCTCGGCGATCTTGAGTTTACCGTTAGTAAACAATCCCCACAGTATCTGCACGATAGGAGAGAATGCCGGTGGGACTGTTTATATTATATTACCTCATGGCTTATGGAGGCCCAAAAACTGCTTCCAACATATCGACTCCTTCCACGACCCTGGATACTCAAATGGCCTAATCCTAGATCACCTATATCGTCACATGTGCCTTTCCCTCTTGCTGCTTCAATTTCTTCGTCTAGTAACTTCATAGCAAGCTGTCCCCTCGCCATTTGCTTGGGAGGATGTGTAGCTCCATTTTTACCTTCAAGGGTGCAAACTTGCTGGGAATACCCGTCGGCACTACTAGAAGGTGTTGTGATAGTGTCCCGCGAACGTGGTGAATGGGATGAGGATACGGAGGAACAGGGAATTGAATGGGCTGGGGCACAGCTGATACCGCTGATCGAGTAGGTGAGTTTTCTCATGTTGTCCGAGACACCCTGTTCCTGGGGAACGAGGCGTTCACGTGTCGGAATTTGTCCCAAAGTTCCCTCAAATGAGCTCTTCGCATCAGAGTTGTTAACTCCGACAGCATCGACAGCCTGCTGTCTCGCCACAGGCGGTATGATCCTTTGACCATACGCATCCTTGTACCACCTATCGACGATCTCGGCAAGTCTATTCATCCGAGCCTCTAAGTCTTCTGGCTTCCCCCGGGCGAAAGATGTGAATTCGGGGCCATTGGTGCCGGCTGTGACGCCCACTGTTGAGTAGCCTTCGCTTGTTTCCCCGTCTGCCCCCTCAGAGTCTTCTCTAGTTCTTTGGCGTTTCATCCGTGGCTGGTTCGTGATGCTCTGAGGTTGTTGAACAGCGCTCCTGGATCCCTTCTTGTTGCTCTGATCGTCGTAGACGCAGGGGTCAGATGTCCGAGTACAATTCCCGCAAATAGGATGTAGGCGATCGCACCTGACTTTGCGCCTACGGCAGGCATGGCAAGAGTACGAGATTCGGTTCCTATGTATTTGGCGAGATTGTGAGATGGGCGGGGCTTGCTGTTGCTGTTGCTGTCGTTGTTGCTGCTCCTGCGATCGGGGGAGCGACGGGAGAGCTGATGGAGCTGGCGTTTCTCCGAAAGGCGGGGGTGAGGGGAAGGGCGGTGCAAAGTTGAAGAAGCCTTGAAATGCGGAAGAGGGGGGTGGACTCGATGATGATAGTGGGGGAGGCCCGGAGGGGAAGCGGAGGGAATTTTCTGCGTAATTCATTCCGTGTGATGCCTGTTTGGTTGAAAACAGCTGGCTAGGTAAGTTTAGGGGATTCAAATGATTTGCATGGGGACTTGCGTAGGTAGGGGGTACAGTACAGTACCCGTAGAGCGACGGGTTAGCCAGATCGAGAGGGAAAGAGGGGGAGGCCCTCGTTCAGTTCGTAGGAGCTAAGCCTCACGTATGTACTGTGATTTGAGACGTGTGTTCTTTCGTCTTCTTTTGTGTTTCCACAAGGGTGGAAAGGAAAGGAACGAATGAGAGGAGAAGCAGGAGTCAGAACCATACAAGTAGCTAAGGGAGGTCCGAAATACTGTAATAAAAAAAGCGCTAAGAAAATGATGGGATTGCTTCCCTGGGGTAAAAGACCGGGGATGACAAAGGAAGTTTTGGGGTTTTGCGAGTAAAAGGCTGATGCTGACCCCCGCTCTAGTTATATACTCGCAGCAAGCGAGTGAGGATGATAACCTTTGTAAGCTAAAAAAAAAGGTGGGACAGGTTATCATACCGATCAAGTGATTTAAGCTTCAATCCTGCACCGATAAAGTCCACCACACATCTCCCGCGATATTGAAGTGGTGTACCGATGCGTACCATGCTTGGACTCGATATGCATTGTTACCTGCCCGTCCGGGACGTGGTGGTGTGCGAGAGCACCATACCGGTAATGCGATACCGCACCATGCCAGCACTATGCCCGGGGACCAAACGTGCACCAAGCGGGAACCTAAAGTTGGGTTCTCAGCACAATTCATCACAAAGAGGGCGCTGGCAGTTTCCGGCCCAGAATTATTAGCACACATTGTTACAAATATAAATCACCTTCGTCCTTTCGAATAAGTCTCCTGACATCAGACACCAGTACCGCGCTGTACGGTACAGTACTCTGCCCAGACATAGGGAGGAATTGGGGGGTATCGTGCAGCGGGGGCAGTAGCTGTAGCAGCTGCGGCTGCAGACTAGTACCATGGTAGCAGTTATCATGCTCATACCAGTATTTTACCATTGGTGGGCGAATGCTGGTGCACTGTGTCATATTGTCGTACTGGAGCACTACCGTAGCCCGGGCTTCTTGACATCTTGAGGGAGTTGGGAATAGCCTGATCCTTTCGTAGGATACCGGTAGCTGGTCTCACACCTGCAGCCCAATACCGGTAACACCCATCTCCAGATAATGTGGAGATCTCGCAGGACGCCTCCTCATGCACTTTCCGTAAAAGCTGGGGACTTTTGCTGGCCTTGTTTTTGCTCTTCTCATCATCTAATCATCTCATCTTCCCTTCCTTCCACCCCTTCCACCCCTTCCACCCCTTCCACCCCCTCCGCCCCTTCTGTGTATTCCGCCCGGCCTTCCAAGTACCGGTATGCCTCGTTGTTGGCAGGTGGGGGTGGGGTATAGGGGGAGGAGTGCAGCGAGTCTGATTAGATCCTCTAGGTCGTTTTTTGTCTTTCCAGTGTGATACATACAGCGCCAGCATGGCCAAGCCGAAGTTGCACACTTCGCTTGGGAAGTGCCACCTTACGATAGGTGTCCAGCTTCAGATTGGCCGCTCGAGTACTCGAATATCCAGAGTACAGTACCGGTACTGAGTACACAATGTTATACGATGCTTGTGCACTAAATAGGGCGTTAGCTTCCCAGCCAAGAGGTGTCCAAAAATACGGGTTATGGGTTTGTATGGGAGCTCGGACGCGCGCGGATTTTTTGCCAGAGACCGGTATTTTGCGAATCTTCGTTTTCGGATACTTCTTGTCTGCCACGAGCACCTAATTGCTTCCCACCAGCTCATATTCACGTTAGGGACATCTCCGCCAATATTGTGCAATGATGCCACTACCTGTCTTATTGAGTTGCCTTTGGCGATGGTTTGTGTTTCTCACCCTACTCGACTACGGTATCATACCGGTATGCTATCAGGTAGAGAGGGAAATGGGTGCCCGTTTCTAACCTTATGCCGTCCGGCAAAGGGTAGATAGGTCTTATGGTTGGGGATATTTCTACCATACCGTTTTCCAAGGATGTTGAGAGGTTCAACGTTCTCAGCAGGGTTGGGTGTGCTCGTTTGGTTTTTAGCATCTGGGAGTATGATAAATATCTCCCACTCTGGTCCTGACTACCCCTCTACCCCTTCTACTTTTGCGCCTTCAATGCTATTGACGTTTGTGATTATCCACTTACGTCCTCTTTGTATCTTGGGCCCAGTAAGAGCACGCAGATATTGTCCGAGGAGTATACCGGAGAAGCCTATTCAGTCGGGATTTAGTACTCGTACTCGAGTAGTGCGGTAGGCTGCTGCTTGTACTATACTCGTACAAGCGCAGGATAGGTGCCGTACACTTGTAGATGTTGTAATACCGGTAATGCAGCACCACCTCCCTCGGAGGAGATATCGTACCTGACCCGGATGAGGAACGCTGACTTGTTGGGGGGTCTCACCTTTGCGGGTCTTGATCCGGGATCTGTACTACGGTTCGAAGTGGTTCGAAGTGGTACATGACGAGAGCTCTTGGTTCACGATGCGATTTCGCTGCTGGTTCGACTAAATAGATTATAAGAGGCTAATGCTGCGGGGGGAGAGGTTGGGTTGTCAGTTGGGCTTCCAAAGTGCGGGATGTTGGCTTGAAAATTTTTCAATGCTAGTGATTGAACTTTTCTTGTTCCATGTTGGGCATCCAGGTGGTGGCGATCCCCGTAATATCTGATACAAGGTGTCCAATCTCAACTCGCGAATTTCAGAGGCATCCGAACACCCTGGCGCAAGGGATCTGCGCTCTTGGTGGGCTTTGGAATCGAGGGGCCCTGATACAACTGGTTCCTATGAGGTTTCGCAAATATCGAGCTCGGCACTGTAATTTAGTCTACTTGTTGTACTCCACTCGAGTACAGTGACCAACCGTCTCGCAAACCACCAAACCATGTTGCAAACCACCTCCAGAGCCGGTGCCAGTACTCCAGCATTCATTTTCCCTGTCCGCGGTTCATGGATCACGGGTCTACTGTTTGGCCCGCGCTGGGCCGGCGTGGTGAGACTACCTATTCGCACAGCCGCCAACTAGACTACCGGCGTCGTAGTCTAATACTCTGGAGATGGGATGGAGCAGTGGAATATCAGCTTTCACAAGCAACACTCAGAAAGTCTCCCGCGAGCCTCATCACCGGTCCCGTGCGCAGAACACCGGTATTATGCCATCAAGAGCACGCAAGAGAATCAGCATACGGTAGTCTACTCGAGTCGAGTATTGTCAGAACGCTGCTACTGCATCAGAACCCTGGCGTCCAGGGTCCAGGGCTGACATGTGCCGTAACTTATGACGATGTTGGCATAGAGGCTCAGGCTAAAATAAAAATAGGATAAAAAAAGAAAAGGCGGGATATGTGGCTGTCTCACCCTAAACCTACACGAAAATCTCTGGTCTCCTCCGATTTCTCGCGGTATCGTGCATGCCCAGGCACAAACGATGAACGAAGAAAATAAACAGGGCAAACATCGCCTCCATCTTCTAACACCGAAACCCCAGCGCCGAACTTTAAGGACCTCAACGTTAATTAGCAAACTCATCAAGAGCCTGATTACTTGAGTCCCTACATTTTCTATGGTCTCCTGTGCTGCCTACAAATATCGCACGTCCCGCCTGCAATCAAACCTGAGCGCTTTTGTCAAGTTATATAACTCAGGAGATAGACGGGTACTTCCTTAGGCCACTCAAGCCTTTATCGGGGGAGAGACTTGACATCCTCAACAAACTCCTTTTTATCTCGCTAGCGGAAGAATCCTTTCAATAACCGTATAGATCAACCTTTTTAGCATCGCTGTAAATTTTGATTTGTGGCGGGGTGATATGGGAAGACCGTTGTTTACCCCACGGGGTGTCTGGGTCTTAAAAGATTCGTACGGTGGGTCTTCCTCTATCGGTTACCGAAACCACCTTCTATCTTCATGGACTAACTCCAGTATTTATTCAATAGCCTTTATATCAAGATTCTGCACCGATTCTACCTCAAGGGTCCCACCCGGTTGTCCTCACAGTTTTCCGCACCGCTCTATCTGTGGCTACTCGTTTTACCACTCCGTGGTACGGCACGGCTCAAAAAAGCTAAGGCCTCCTTCGATATTCAAAACTAGGGTGGAACCGTCGCTCCATGTTTGCCCTGGTAGGGGAGGTGGAGGTGGGAGGCGTATGTTCCACGATTATTTTACTACGCATTTGCCTAGGGCGGTAGTCGAGTCTGAGTGCTCGTCTAAATCCAGGTTAGTGTTAATTAAGTTTTTTTCCTCAATCCACAATTTTTCAATTAGACATTTATATGGCTCCGGACGGTGTTTTGGACAACCCTGAAAATCTCTTAAAGATATTTCCCAGCTCCCTAGCCCCGGCTCGTATATCCCCTAGCTAGAGAATCACAAAATATCACTCATGTTTTGAAATCATTACTAACACCCCCCCAGTGAACCTCATGATACTGTAGTCCGCATCCCACTCCGGTCTGCAAGGCAACACTTCGGGGTGTCTAGGTCCCGTGGAAATCGGCCCTATAACGAGGACTGGTATCAAGCTGGAGTGATAGATATTCCGCCCTTCACACTTTCACCTGATTCTGCACCGACCGATCCCTGCGTATTTTATTTTGGGGTGTTTGATGGCCACGGTGGAGAGGATTGCTCGGCTTTTGCCAAAGACTACCTACACACGTACATTGAGCAGAGTGTTAAGACTTTTTCCGGGAGTGAGGAACAAAAGGCTTCTATGCAAGCCCAATTGGTTTCTGCTTGGAAAGACATAGTAGGTGGATACTTCAGAAGGTTTCAGCCAGATTTTGGAGGAAGGGGGGAGGCCGGGGAGATGGAAGCTCTTTTAACATACGCGTTTTTGAAAGCCGACATGGACTTCATCACACGGGCCAAACCATGGTTTCTTCCTGGTGAGAGCGCTCTTCAAGAAGGGGCTCCCAAAAAGCCCACCAACTTTAAAGGCGGATCAACTGCTTCCGTAGCACTCATCTCTACTCCGTATGAGCTATTCCTTGCCGTTTGTTTTTCAAAACCTTTGAATTATTTCTGATCAAATCTAGTACCGCAACTCCTTTCTGGGACCCTCAAACTTCTGCGACACTCGTAACCGCACACATTGGCGACACTCGCATCCTCCTTTCCTCGACCTCTACAGGGCTTGCCCTTCCGTTAACAACAAACCATCATCCCTCATCACCCACTGAATCGAGGAGGCTTCGTCGCTATGCAACTGCTTTTGTCTCGGATTCTTTCGGTGAGGAACGCTTTGGGACTCTTGCAAACACTAGGTCCTTTGGGGACGTTTCTCAGAAGCGCCTTGGAGTGTCAGCCGAACCTGAGGTTTACCGACGCGAGCTTGAACCTTCCGAATATTCATTCATAGTCCTCATGAGTGATGGGATTAGTGGAGTCTTGACAGACCAAGAGGTCGTCGACATCGTGAAGGAATGCAGAACTCCGGACGAGGGAGCTAAGGAACTGGTTGAGTTTGCCGAAGAAGTTACTACAGAGGCTGATAACACAACTGCGGTTGTCGTCAGGTTGGGCGGGTGGGATCAGAGAGCCGAAGGCGGAGAGGGATTTATGGGAACGAAGGATCTGAGAGCATGGAGAAGGGATGAAGCACTCGCTGGCTCTCGAGGTAGAAGGATGTAGCAGTCTTGATTGGAGGGCATCATTCACCATAGCATGCAAGCGTTACCCGTAGTAGATTTCCTATGGGCGTTAGCAATCCCTGGGTGACACTGGAGCCTTTGCGAAAAGGCTCTGGATGTGAGGCAAATGCGATTCTGGAGCAACCAGATGGCTGGGGTTTGGCCCTGGGTGCGAAATCGCAAAGTCCCTATTTCATTAGCATAGACCAGTGTTCGATAAATGTATCAGTTTTAATCTCTTACCGTATCGTTTTGTACTCGAGTACATTGGTCTTTCAGCAATTCCGACATCATATGACTCCAGTCGGTACCGAAAGGGGTGCCCAAGGCCAAGGCACAAACTCTCTCCACAACCGAACTCACGGACCTTGGCCGTCTCTAGGAGGTGTTAATCATGTGAGCGAATAAATGCTGCGCTCAAGCACAGCATGCTGCACTACAGTACGAAACATATCATACAAGTTGTTATCTTTAACACACACACACAGGCAGCGAAAAGAGAAGAGCCAAAATTTCCGTCTAAACGGGTTCAAGGAACAATTGATCAAAATCAAAATCAAAAAAACGAATTGTCCTGCGCATACTTGAGCCTTCAAGCCCCGATACCGATGATACTCCGGCACAGTACCGGTACGAGTACAGCTTGATGAATATTACACTCTCGCAAATCTACATACCACCCCCGCCCCGCCAGATGCCCCTCGGAGACTAGCTCCGCACTAGCGCAGGATCGTTTTTAACAAACTGTCAAACAAGAATCTGTACTCGAGTAATAACAAGAGGGACAAGACATCGGCTTTGCATGCATGATACTTTATGATACAAATGTGGCAAATTGTCACTAGGGCAATACCATGATGGTCAAATTATCACGGCCTTTAATCTTATCCCTGCTCGAGCCACTAGAGAATTTTCTCGGGCGGCTGGATGACGGAAGGGCCATTTAGCAAGTGACTCAGCGAGCAGGCACCAGCAGCTGAATATCATAGACTAATTACTCGTACAGACTATCAACGGGTTGGGAAAATAAGGGAACAACCATCCCCCCCGGAAATCAAACCTACAATGAACTCCCAATAGTCTACTCGAGTACGGTACAAGTACTCGAGTAGTGCCAGTACAGCACAAGTTACTAAACCAACCATCCGGAGATACCGAAAGGAAAAAACTCCTCTCAAAGGCAGACAGGCGGTAACCTCATCACCCTTCCAATCTACCGTACCCCCCCTCCCTTTCCCTCCATCCCCATGCATTGCCTCGTTCCCGCCGCTATTATGATGCTAGCTTTGTTGTCATTGCTGCTCCCACCTACCACCAGCAGAACCACTATCGCTATAACAGTTAGTCAATACCCTTCCCCACCCCCCTCCTCGTTCCTGCAACCGAGGGAAACGAGGGCTTTAGTCCTAGCCCCGCTCGGGGGAGAAAAAAAACTTCCCCCCCCCATCGCCACGAGTGAGCGGTCATGATGCCTCGTTTGAAACGTGAATGTCATGTTGCTCAAAACTCCCTGGGCCGGTCACTCGCTCTCTCTCTCGCGAGAGGGATCCCTTAACTTATTTCCAGGCACTTGCATGTTTTTTTTTTCTTTTCCCTTTTCCGATCCCGCGGTTCTAAGGGGTAGCTAGCAACGGTGGTTAAGTATTCAACTTGGCGAAGCTCAAACCCGTTGATTGGCTAGTGAACATTTCTGTAGTACCGTAAATGAGACTTACTGCTCCTTTAATAGGCGATATTCGGACCTAATCAGGGTTGACGGCCTCCGCGCTAATGGGGTGCCCGAGATTCGGTGCGGACTGAGGTACTCGAGTACATGGGTGGGTGGGTGGTCGATCTGCCCCACACACCAGTTCTTGGTTCTGGTTCGGCTTGGTATTCACATGGCGGAGAGAATAAATGATAAAATCTTCACACACACACACACACATTAACCCATACTCCCTGCAACTCTCACAAAGTCACTTTGCTGGGTATGGCGAAATGCCGGCCCGGAGAATCGGACAAAAAGATCGGCAGGCTCGAGTGATACCATGTGATGGTATTTGTTTTCGTTCCTTTTCTCATTTCCCCCCCCCTCTCCAAAGTTTACACACACCGCGCCGCGCCACCACACCATGAGCCCAGTGCGAGCCGTATCATACTCAAGTACAGTAGAGGGGCCCTAGGCTTCATTCCCCATCATATCATAACAATGTCTCGTCCACTCTTTCAGCCCACGTATTTCGTCCATCCATCCATCCATCATCATCATCATCATCATCAATTTTACTCGAGTACTATTATTGGAAGTGAGTGAGTGAACAGCTTCTTCAACGCTTGTTCTTTGCTTGCCTGTTCCGGGAAAGTTTTAGAACGCGTACTCGAGTAGGGACTAGAATACGGTTATTGTTGTTGTGTGCGGTATGAGTGAATATGTGTGTGGTTTCGGGGAATGGGACATGGAGATCTTGATTGATAGAAGTAATCTACGTACTCGAGTACTTTACTGTGGAAGTGGAAGGGTGGCTCGTTTTGTTTTCTCGTTTTTTTTTTTTTTTTTTTTCGTTTTTGAGTTCTCTTCTCTTCTCCTTTTCTCCGGGGAGGGATACCGTACTTATCTCTTTCTCGGTTTGTGCGTGCGGGGGTGGTGCTTGTTTGATTGGTAGTTCTAGCTCCGTTATGCCATACTCTACAAATGGATGGGATGGGATGGGATGGATGGTGGAGATGGGAGGTAACTCTGCGGATGAAGGTGGTTGGTTGGTTAGTTAGTTCTTTCTTCTCTATCTCGTCTCGTTTTTTTTGTTTTGTTTTGTTTTGTTTTGTATCATAGCTATCTGTAGCTGTGGTAGTTAGTTAGTCTAGTGGGGAGTTAGACTCATGAAGTGAAGTGATGTGATGTGACACGCCCTCCTCCTCCTCCTCCTCCTCCTCAAAGTCCCTGGGGAGAATGCTGTTTTGGACGGGTAGCGGGATGGATGGATGGATGGATGGAGAGGAGTGGGGAGAAGGAGTTATGCAAGGAAAACTTTTATTTTTATAATGTTTCGGTTCTAGTACCTTGTTAGTAAGTTCTAATTTGTTAAATTCCTCCCGATGATATGATACCTTAGCACACCGATATTCGAGCAGTTATTGAAAATAAATGAAGTGTGGGGGGAAACCAATGGTATGTATGATATCCCATTCCAGTACTCGAGTATGGGAGAAAGAAAGAAAACCCTAAGGAGGTGTGTGTACGAGTACTCGAGTAGGATATCTACTCTACTCTGCGGAGTGTGGTAAGAACTGGGGAACGAGAAAAGAAAGGAAAAGAAAAAAAAAATAGTGAGAAGGGAGAAGGGAAGGGAAGGGAAGGGAAAGGCTGTGGGGGGAAGAGGGAAGGCTTACCGTTTACTTTCATGATGGGGGGGGGGGGAGGCGAGTTAAGTTAGTTACACTTTTACTATCATGGTATGGTACTCGTACAAAGTTATCGTACTTCATTGTATCATACTTGTAGGATAGGATGGAAAAGAAATGGTTTTTTTCTTTTTTCTTCTTTTTTTCCCTTACTCTTTCATGCGTTTCCCTTGATTTTTGCCTATCATATGCGTGAATCCTAAGAAAGGAAAGGGGAAAGAAAAAAAGTAAACTTCTACAATACACGCTCGTTCAATCACTCATCTTTTTGTTGTTTCTTTTTTGTTTTTTTTAGTAAGATGACCGACCGAGCGAGCAAGCAAGTAAGCAAGAGAGTAATAAAGAGAGAAAAAGAAGTGAGTTAGTTAATGGAAATACCGTAACCCCTTCCCCCCCCCCAAAGAGACCCAAAGGAAAAAGAAAAAAAAATGATGGGATCGAGACATGAATAAAGCAAATAAGATAGGTAGAACTCCTTTAGGATGTCGAAATAGTTGAAGAAGAAAAAAGGAAACATGAGATGCGTAGAAAGAAGTAGAAAAAAACTCCGTAAGGAAACCCGTTTCCCTTTTTTTTTTTGTCTGTTTCTACCATCTCTCTCTCTCCTCCCCTCTCCCCCGCCTCTACCATGATGATGACGATGATGATGCCCTCCGTTCCCTTTCTGTTGCTTGCTCTCCTCCTTTTGGTAATGAACATATGCTTCATGTACAATTAGAGATAACAGGTTGTCGCTATGTCTGTGTGTGTGTGTGTGAAAGAAGGGTAGTTACTATATGTGTGATACGATAGATATGAGGTAGTGACAAAAGAGATGATGACCCATGAAAAAAACCAGTAGAAGAATAGAAACCCAAGATTTAGAAGAAGAAGAAACCTATTGAATAACCCGTAGTAGTTAAAAAAGACCCCGATGAAGTGGAGGTTGGAGAAGATAGAGGAGCGGAGAGAAGGAAAGAAGCTAGTCAAGAGAGTAATGGCAGGTAGCCAGCTAGAGAATAAGATAAAAGAGTTGAGAGATATAGAAAGAAACCTTTAGGCCAGCCCAGGGATGTACTCATTACGCCCAGTCATCTTCATATGCGTCTTCTTGTGAGTCTGAAGATTATCGTTCCTGCCGAACCTCCTGCCACAGATGGTGCAGGAGAAGGGCCTCTCGCCGGTATGCGTCTTCTCATGCCTCCTCAGATGCTCAGGCCTCTTGAACCGACTTTCGCAGTCCCCCACAGAGCAAACGTGCGGCTTGTCCCTCGAGCTGATGACGAGTGGGTGGGGAGCGCGACGCTTCCTCCTGGCGACGGTGGGCCCAGGACTAGATCCAGCTGAGTCTCTGTCCGACATGTCCACATCCTCCTCCCCCTCAGAGCCTATGCCCACCTTGGGCATCAGGAGTTCCAGGGCCGTCATTGCGGCGCACGCCTCCCTGGAGTTCGACTCGTGTCCCCACGGCGCGAAGGACTGGGAGCAGTCGAACATACGGTTGTGGGTGGTGTAGAGGCAGTCGCCGTTGCTGGAGCTCGGTGACAGGCTGTTCGACGAGTACCGTTGCGGGCCGTATTCCGGGTAGTTCGTGATCCGCGGGTAGGACTGGTCGTAGTTCGGGGTGCTGAAGTTCTGCTGCTGTTGCTGCAGCATGTCTTCCATCTGTTGAGAGGGGTGGAAGGCCGGGTCCAGAGGTGGGTTCGAGGTCTGATGGGCCCCCTCCACTTTTATCGAGAGGAGGTTGGGCGCGATGGACTGGCCGTTGTGGGTCTTACGCTCGCGTAGGCCGAGGAAGCCATCCTCGAAGGGCCTTGATGGAAAGCTCATTGGTGATGTATTGTCTGCTTTAGGGGCTAACGTTCTGTAGCAGGAAGGGTGACTCTGTGTGGTGGAACAGGAAGCCCCAGAAGACGTGGAGGAAATGGAGTAGGAGCGGAGGTTTGGAGAGCTCGAAAGTAGGTTCTCCTCGAGGCCTAGATATAAGGTTGCCATTTGAACGGAAATTCCAATCTATGCTGTGTTAGGTAGGTTCGTTGGAGGTAATAAGTATCCTTTTTTTTTTTTCTTAGGTGCTTGGGATTTGGTGGGAAATGAGAACTGGGGGTTTATAGCGGGCATAGACGCTACTTATAAAACAGCCCCAACTAGAAGATCCTAACAAAAAGGGAGGCTGATAGTCTAAATACAGTGCCCGCGATACGGCCGTGCCTAATTAGTTGTTTTTCCGTTTCCTTCCCTCCTAGAGGATTTGTTTTCCTAGCTGTCTCTCGGTGTCGACTCCAAACTTTCTAGTTCAAGTTGAGAAGAGAGGGTAAAGGAGAAGAAAAAAAATTAAAAAAAGGACCTGCCTCCCGCTAATCGATTGAGCGGGATAGTGGCTGGAAGATCGTATTGGAAATTGCTGATCAAGTCTGTATGAACCTGTAAGGGTTATTACCACTCCCCCCACCTCCCTCTCCATAGCATCTTGTCTCTTGGATTTATTTCACATGTATTTGCATTATAATACTCGTACAAACGGAGGCGAAGACCACTTTGGGAGGAGGGGGGAGGGGCAGGTAAGTATTTCCTATATCTCTACAACATGATCAAAAGGCACACAAGCTATGTGCATCACTTATGCCATGTCTCTAGCGGAGCTGAGTTGCTGCTAGTGCGATGTCATATCATAATTCTTTGATGGAATCCGGGTTAGGGATAATAAGGTGGAAGGGAAGAAGAAGAAAAAAAAATTAGGTCTCAAATTAACAATTAACGAGATGTGATAATATGCCCCCGACAGTTGTAGATCCGGTCATCGCCAGGGCTCCTTACCCATTAAAACCAATCCACCAATATTCCGAGACGGATGCAGCGTCGTTAGGTTCTTGCAGAAAGTGGCACTTGTCTCACAACTTGGACAGATTTGCCCACCGTCTCTACCCACACCTTCTTTCCATTATTGCCGGATGGAGATTTGGTGCAGAATTATTGCAGAATTCATCGAGAATGGTACAGCAAATGAAACAGTCGGTAATATGCGGAGTAACCGGGGAGAAAAAAAACCTAAGGCATCGGATAGCTACCTGACGGACGCTTTGGCCAGGAGGTCACCCGGTCACCGACGTGCGTTCATGGGACTCTTAGAAGGATAGGAAGTACTCGAGTACAGTAGCAATAACGATAATAATAATAATAATAATAATAATAATAATAATAATAATAATAATAATAATAATAATAATAATAATAATAATAGCTTCACCTTCTTTCTTCAAGCAGAAATCGGGGGAATGGTCTTTTTCGCAGCCGCACACAGCCCAACCACACCTGGTCATTAAGAGCCCATCCATCCATCCAATGTCTGCTTTCGCGACAGAGTTCCTCTCCGACTAACCCTGCTAGCTTCACAGCCATTACAATACAGCTTCGGATCGAGAAGTCTAAAATGCTCAATTGATAGGACGGCGCTAAGTTGGCATTGGGCCCCGTCGAAGCCATTGAAAAACCGGATTTTTATTTTTCGACACTGGGGAACAAGCTCTCTTAGCCCGGGGAACCGTTGGAAATTATGTGGGATACTACTGTAGAAATAATAGAAGTTTGAGTCCTAAAACCCGGTTGTTGTCAAAAAGGATGCGGGTTCTGTCCGATCCCCCTCTCAGCGACTCCACGAAGATCACCTTATCTACGCCCCCCCGTCTCGCAGCACGAACCGCGGTTGGTTAATTGACCGAAACCACTGGATTGAACAAGAGTCCACCGTTTTCGTACAAATTACCGGCATCTCAAATGTATTGATTGACTCAGAGCCTGAGGGCTTGAGATCACTTGACGTCACTTGGGTGGCTGACCTCAGCGAAGTGGTATCTTAGGCTCTTTGTCACAGTAAAATACCAATGTCGAAAGCTTAAGGCAGAATCTCGCAGGCAATTCCAGACAAGCATGTTCAGGTTACCTACCCCCAGACCCACATTCCCAGGAAATTCGCAGTAGGCTGATCTCCGACAGAAGCGCCGCAAGAAATACCAGTAGCTTCACCATTCCATCCCCTTACCTTCTCTCAGGTCTTGAACAACCTAGCGCCAAGACCGGATCGTATTTACCTTGCTCGGAGGATCAGATGGACGTGCTGTTTCGTGGATGATGGCCCGGAATGTGCCGTGACATTCCCCAAAATGACACCCTTGAGTTGCCAACATCTAGGGGAAACAGGGACCGAAGTTCGCAAAGGCTAAGTAAAGGCCTTCTCTCTAGTTTTGAAGCAATAACAAAACTCAATCTGGCGTACGCGCCATGCAGGGGACTGCCCCCTGCTTCCCTATACCCGTAAAATAGCTTGAGCGCATCTAGCCCTTGACTCCAGTGGGAGATGTTATAAAAAAATTTAATGAGTAGACCTTCTATTTAGGGGACTGAGGCATTTGATCCTGAGACTTCCTCGTTTGCCCCAGTTTTCTCTCTCCGGAATGGTCACCCGAGCTCTCCTATTTCTTTGGAAGCAAGTTCGAAAGAAGCGTGTCACAATTGAGCGGGTCTCTCTCTCTACTCGAGTACTCGAGTATCACGAACGAGACAACGTGCTAGAAGGGACATTGCGACGAGAAATTATTTGACCAGCTCGCTCGAGAGAAAAACGAAAACTCAATGTGAAGTCGTTCGAGTGAATGATCCTTGCTCAAGGGTGGCCCGAAATCGCTTGCCCCAGCTCACTTTTTTCCACTAGCTCAATCAGGTCCCACCTCACACTACCAGCCTGAATTCTGTTGCATAACTATCCGCGCTTTCTCAGCTTCTGCCAGTCACGTCGCCGACCGCATGTTTTGACCAGGAAAACCCAGTCCAGCGAGGCCAGACAGCGGCGTGTAATGCCCCATTCCCCCGCTCAATAACCTCGAATTTCTCTGGAAGCCCCGCCATGAGGTGCATATCCGATCCGACTCTTAGCCGTGAACCTTTTTGCCTTCAGGTACTCTCAAGTAATTTGAAAGCCCTCAGTCCCCCCACCTTTTCCTCTAATCTCTTGTGTGTGGACCTCCAATATAATATGCATCTGTCTTTTTGCCAAATATACAGGTACAGTCTCCCGCGGATGCACCCAGTTCCGACTTAGGAGCTTAGCGATTTTTTGAGGCTCTGTTGAATTTTATCCCGTCTACGAGCTGTCACACTCATGCAGCATCACTCGTGCGCTTTGGTGTGCGGTTATGACTGCGCCTATTTGCATGTGCTTCTAGACGGGTGGCGCGTAGCGTTGCCCGAAAGTCACTTCTACTGCAATGGAGAATGACAGGAAAGGATAACTCCAATAAACACCTTTACCAGTATTGTACCCATGTATCATAATATATGCACAAGGGGGGGTTTCTCCCCTTGATCTTGATTTCTTTCTTCTCTCTTTTTCTGGCTCTCTTTTCTGGATTTCCGTGGGCAATTAATTGGCGTCAATTGCGGCTATGATTAGGCTGCCATGGGATCGTGGTGGATGGTGAGGGGCGCGTTTAGCCCCAGACCAGGACGTGTGAGACTGCGACGGGGTCGCCTAATTTAATTTCGGCGAATAGCCAACCTATCTTCCCACCTTTCTTTCCATGCAATTTAACGGCACAGTCAGCCCAGAGCCATGGAAATTTAACCTGACAAAAGGAAGAAGAGAAAGAAGACGGTACAAGTACCATAGGTGTAACAACTGCCTCTACGAGTACTCGTACAGTACTCGTTCCAGCGCCGGGCACCTACTCGAGGCAAGATTAATTTGTGGGACAGCGAAATGCAATCAGCCAGCTCAATCCACCCTAAACTAAATGAGAGGTCCTATTGCCAGACCAGATCTCGTGCTCCCAAGCAAAGGGAGTGCCGTAAAAACACTGATCTCTGTAGGCTACCGCATTGAGGTTGTGGTTGTCACGATGGTTGAACATCGGTGGGTAAAGTGGCTGTGCCCCCGCGAGACCTTCTTGTTCCCCTCTGTTTGCTTAGTGATACATACATACAAAATTAGTACCACGACATATGCATATGTTCCCCGCCCGGATAGCGCCATTGCATACCCACCGTACTACCCATATGATACCAAAATCTTGAGGCTCGGCTGATCTTTTGTCCATATGCAATAGCAGCTATGCTGGCGAAAACGTCAGAAAAATTACGGGTAGAGTTGCCACAAGGTACAAGTACCAGCAGTAATAGCTATCATTATCGATCGGAGCACCTTCATTCTCCCAAGTCATGATCGGGTGAGGCAGGAAGAAGAGAGAGAGCCCTTCGCACACAACTTCTCACCCACCCACCCACACTTCCGCATCTCGTACCACTTGGAGTTACTCGAGCACTACTCGCACACTCAACTATACTGAGTACTCGAGCAATTGTACCCGCCAATTGGTAAAGTGTCCGGAAATAGGGGAGCCATGCTCCTCGAATCTGGGCGCAAAACACAAATTCCCGGCATCCTTGTGTCCGGATATCATACTTTACGAATGGACGAGTGGCACACACACGCAGAGCTTAAAGTCACTCACGGGACTGCATATGCGAACCAGCGCTTCCTTGCCCTGCAAGCACACCTCCCAATATTATTACGCCATACTTGTACTGTACAACGGAAACACGCAGAAATGAGCCCCCCAGGAAAAAATGGAAAAAAAAAGAAGATAGATAAGGTTGTCATGTCACTTCGCACTCCCGTCGGTTGTACAGTACTAACACCTGTAACCGGAGCATAAATAATAATAATAATAATAATAATAATAATAATAATATGGGATTTATCAAATACAAAGGTACATGTACCACCTATACTTGAGTATCATTATTCATTCATTTACACGCCTGGTGATACGACTCGGGAGTGGGCAATATGCAGTCTGGCGCGTACGACACCCATGTTTGCTTGCGCTTACGGTAAATGTGGTAAAGATTGGAGTTGGAGCCTTGTTTCGCGCGTGTGACAAAAACCAGCGTTGGCAGTGACCTGTTGTCAGTTGTCACTCCTAAAATTTGACGACCACTGGTCACCCCCCCTTATGCCATGATCAGTAGCCAGAGCCAACCGCCGCGGGGCTCATTCTAATAAGATTGGGGTTAGGGCTTGAAGGGATCGGGTGGGGGAAGTCCGCCAACCTTGGCATTTGGTCATGGAAAATACAGAAGGATGTTGGCTTGAAGATTAGAAACCCAAACTTTGAAGCTTGAAATTAAGTACGAGTAGATTTTATGCCCCCCCCCACAGCTTATCCTACCCGATATTATCACTAGAAGCTGTCGATCCTCCGTCGGTTCGCCAAGGAAAGCTTGACTGCCCGTCAACCCTCGTCAACCCCTTCCGGTGACCAGTGGTCACTGTCAATGGTCATGGTCAGGGCCAGTCAGTACATCAGGCATGGCCGGCGCCAAGGCTGCATAAAACCTGCCTCAGCTCAAGCACCATACACAGCGCAGATGCGTGCACATTGCTCGACTTCGCTTTCACTCGCTCTGGACAATACCCTAACTCGGCCGGAAAACGGAGAACGAGGAAAAGAAAAGAAACTCATGCCGCATACGAAACAAGGGGTGTGATATTTCCTCGCCTCAACCTCACTTCACCCTCAACGCCGCTACTCGGAGGCACTAGAATCCAGCCGTACAAGTATTTCTGTCACACTCATATTGCACTCGCGCGTCTTTGCCTCCGCCAGCCGACATTTTGCTGGATATTTGGTAAGGACCGGACAAAATATTTGGCTGGCCGAGGCCTTCTTGGCAAGGACGTGCGAGCATAATATGATACGGCAAAGATAGAGATCGAAAAGACCGAGACCTTTTCCCCTATCTACAAGCCCCAATACGCCAATGGCGCCTTCTCCGGATTTTCGCCGGTAGCGGGCGGGTGAACGAGCAAGCCATCGTCACTCGGACAGCACTACCTACCCTAGCTCTCGCTTTCACGATGCCAGAGACCGTGGCTCCAACTCCCAGATATCGAAAAAGGGGCCCGCTCGGGCTCATTTCTCTCTCTCTTGCTCCTCTGCGATGTGCAGTCCCCGCATCGATAATCGCTCCCTAAACAGTTCGGGATGCCGATGTCGTGCAGTTCGCGTTGATGGGGATCCGAACGCAATTTTTCGACCTGGGGGTGTGGAAAGTCCGTAGGGGTATCGGAAGCTCTCATTGGGAGAGTTGGAGAGTCTCATCCTTTCCCCTTCCCTTTCCTTGCGGCCTATCTGGGGTGATCAGAGCGATGACCATGCCAGGATTATGGAAGCTAGACTAGAGGGAGGGGGGATAAATCTCCGCACCACCCCAATCACACAATGTCACTCCATTATTTATCCCAGCTGTATGCGGGGGGAGAAGGGTGTAGCTGTTGACTCCGTAAATCATACCACGACATGATAGTCCCTACGCCCTCCTTTGTTCCTTTATCCCTCCTCACTTATCCAATTATTTCGGTTCTGTCTGGAACCTGTCATGAGATCATGGATGTGAAATTGTCATCGGCGGATGCGGTGGAGGGATCGTGATGGCCTTGCTGTTGCTGGCATGCTTCAGTGAGTTTACGGGACGTACACAGTACGCGCAATTGCAAAGTACCCACCTTCTACGAAAGCGTTGTGCTATTTGAACTTAATGTTTGAATCCGATACTCGAGCAGTGTTCAATCCTGGAACACCTGCAGGACCCTAAGCCACCAGATTTAGAAGTGGAGTTGCGGTACCGTTACGCGAGCCAAAACTCCGACAGCTATGATAGACAGGGCGGTAGCTCATCACAACGTTCTTTCTTTCTTTTTTCCTTTTCTTTTCGGGGAAGAAAAATAAGCAAGGTCATTTTGTGGAGTGAGACCTGTAGGGAAAACGTGCGGATTGGCGATAAGAGATAACTTAGATATGACAAAAGGAAAGCCGTGGTTGGCAGCAGGTTGGTGGATTGGTACAGTACTCGAGTATAAATTCGGCTTTAGCCCAAATGTTATATCATTACTTTGGTCAGGAAATGCAAAGGCACACGGCACAGGGGTTTTTATAGAAGAAGGTACGGTACGGTAATCGGTACAACATTGGGCGTTAAGCTCGAGGCCCAATTTACTCTTTCTTCTTTGTTTTTTTTTATCCCTTTTCCAACGCTTAAAATAACTTTATCCTTCTGCAGATGAGCAATCACCAACACGGTCCTGTGTGTAGGGCAAACCCTACCACATACCGCGAGAAGGCAAAGGAACCCACCAGCCAAGTATCTCTCCCCCCGGTCCTGCACGCTTAATTGGTATTGTGCCAGGGAAGCGGGGACAACAAGAGAAGAAAAATCCGTGTTGGCTCGAGGGAAGTTCGTTCTTCTCAAAAAACCAAACGGACCCCATGTTGGGTTTACCAACTCCGCATGCATTCCACTGCCAGTTGTCCGCAAGAAGCTTAACTCCAGGCCCCCACGACAACAGAGATGGGCAAAATAGGAGAGGTGGCAGGGAATCATTAGTGAAGGGTATCCCAGGGCAGGCTTTCTAGTCATGCTCCAGGACGCCATGGCAAGCGATTACTGGCTAGTTTCCTTCCACCGTACCACCGAGAGCCCAACTAACACTTCACCGCCCCCGTGCTCGCCCCAAAAGCCGCAACCAACGTTACTGGTAAGCTTAGTTGTTTTGTACGAGTACGCCGCACAAGTTGGTGGGACGGCCACGAAAACCTTCATTTCTTTTGCCCGAGGAAGCCGTCTTTGAATCCTGTATATAGAAACCATTTCCGGTCGGGCGTGATTACGTTCTTGAGATTCCATTTCTTTCCCCTCCTTTGGTCATCTTCAGGGAAAAAAACTTCGAGTTAGAAGTTTGGCTCGGGGTTTTTGGCTTTCGGTATTCGTCGAATCCGAGCTCGCCTTGTTTTTTTTTCCCTCCCCAACTCACCCTACAGTTTCGATAGAGGTGATTGTTCGTCGATAAAGGGAAAACTAAAGCGAAAAGGGCAATGGGGAAAGATGTATCGAGAAAAACGAGTTCGTGGCCTAGATACAACTGGATTCCTATCGCGTTACAGTTGCTATCCGCTGCGGTTGTCTTGGTCTGCCTTGGTTGGTATGGCCTGAGTGATAGATCCGGATTACCTGTGGACTTCATGTGTTGGTTGCCTGGCGTCGCAGTATGTTCTTTAAAAAAATTTTCTTCTCGAGTTTTGAAAAAAAAAAAAAACGCGATTGCTCTCTATCTATTGTTTCCCTTCCTGCAATCGGGGAGTGTCGTCGCCCCGGATTCTGAAGGATTTTGTTACTGATCAGGGCCGAGGGGATTTAAAACAACGTGCAGGCAGGATTCACATTATTATACGCAGTCCTCGGTCTCTCCGCGAGTAACCTGAACGTATACGAGGTCTTTATTGGCGATGCGATATCGCTCGGTTTTTGGATCGCAGTAATCTGCAAGATGACTCTACTCATCGCGGAAACGGGCACTTTTGGCAACTGTGCCGCCCTCCCTGAAGGATCCAGGAGGAATTCTTGCGCAACTTCACAGATAGTGCTAGTACTTGCCGCTGACTTGAGGTGGGACCCTTTTTCAATTCCAGAAGATGGCATCGGGGGGTTGCGAGAAGGTGGAGGAGAGTTTGGGGGGAGGAGGGGGTGGGGGCAAGAAGGGGAAATCATCAGATGTGACACTTTTTTTGAATTTTATTTTCTAACAACCTACTGCCTTTTTAATAGTGCCTTGTCTCTGACAAAACTCGTCATCGCATTCTTCGTGCGCCGAAGAGGACCTGCTGTGTCGCCGGACCTCGATGATTGCGAAAAACTCTATAACCCATCCGAATGAGTTTCCGGATCGACCCCCTGTCTAAGCATGGGAAACAACATCTAGATCTCCCGCGGGTAGTCACATACTGTATTAGCGGGAAGTCTAAGTCCGGTGGGAACTGTCACACTGTAGGACAGTGCTGGAAAACTTTTTTTAATCGTAATATGGGCAACGACGGTGGAAGCGGATCTGCCATCGATATCTATCGCGGGGCGGAGCTTGTGTGTAATCGGAAGCATCCTCTTCGCCTCTTTAATATATTTTTTCTTTTTCTTCTTTTTTCCCCTTCTTGTTTTGTAAATAAACTACCTTTCTTTTTACAAATTTGCTTTCCACATGCTTAGAAAGGTTTTACTTTTACTTGTACTGTACATAGTTCTATTCATCCTTTCTATCACAGATCACCGTTTTTTTCGGTTACCCTTCATCTTTATTTCGCTTTCTTTCTAGAAATCTGAGCCGTTGCCTGAAGTCGGGCGTTCGTTCAATCGCTCGAATTATCTGGGTTGCGGTGGGGAAAGGGGTGGGAGAGCGAGTAACTCACGATTGTGCCGGGAGAGCATGGCGCATGCGGATGGAGACTCGTGCTCAGTGGAGGTACCGGTATGTGGAGCGAGTGAGAGATCAAGGCATCTTTCTTGGCTTGTGCATTTCGGATATGCTCCCGGTGGGGGTTCTTTAGTTTCTTACCCACCCCCACGTGACTGGGCTCCCTGGTCCTTTGTATGATAGCGAATTGTTTTACCTGACCTCTGTGCACTTTGCTTCTGTAACTTGTCATCTTATTGGGTGGTTTATTCATAAAAATATTATCTTTCCTCATGATTTATACAACTCCTCGTGGGCATTCGTCGCCTTCCCTTCTGCTTCCTCGGAACAAAAACCTACCCTTCGCCGACTATCTCGGCCTCCCCAGATACACCTACGATCTCTCCTCTACCCTCCTTCTCCAATCCTCAATTAGGACCCACCCCTCAACAATCTGCACCCTGTTTCCGAACCTTCCTCTTATGCTCCCCTCCACTTCTGTACCCCACCATTTCCCTTCGCCCTTCCTAGTTTTCTCCTCCTCTTGCATCTTCTCGTCGTCGCTATCCATTAACTGAGCAAGCTGATCGTCATCTCCAATAAGCCCAACAACTACGTTCCCCACCCACCTGCCTTCAAGCAAAGTGGAGACTATCCCACCGGATGTGGGCAGTGTGAGAGGTTCTTCGATGTAAACGGTCTCAGGAGCCAAGGTGCGTAAAAGAGGAACGATAGATGATGCTTGTGTAAATGGAAGGATATGTTCAAGCGGGCACTCGGATGGAAGCATAGAGGAAGCAAGAGTGAAAGTGGACGCAGTAGGTGAGAAGTGGGATGCCGAGGGTTTATGAAGTAACTTATCAGAACTGCCCACTGGGGCCTCTACCACGGCTGCGGCTGCGGCTGCCGCGTGTTGGGAGCGAAATGCACTAGATTTGGAGAGTGGATGGGTTTTAAGTTGTGGCGAGTACACCAGAATGTTGACAACGGTATGAGTGAGGTCCAATGGGTGTGGTAGATGTGATAGAAGTGACTGAAAGATCTCAGTAGGCAATATGAGATAGTAAGAATGAAGTAACTCACTGATGGCAGGCCTGCTTCCTCAAAATCCAAGTCCGAGTCCTGCCCGAAAAGCACCTTTCTCTCGGACACGACAATCGCCACACTCTTCTTCCTTGTCGGCATCGGAACATATTGTTGCTTCTTCGATACCTCCTCGGCCTCTTTCTTGATCTCTCTCAGTGCTTCGGCTTTCTTTCTTTCCGAGGTTCCCGGCAATAGGTCTGCTGCTTTTCCAACCGCGTGCTCTATCCTGTCCACAACTAACGCTCCCGCCATCATTGTGCTGCTACTACCGGTGCTGTGTCTGGTGCTGCCGGTGTTGTGCCTGTGGGAAGATTTTTCTTTTCTTACTTTTTCGTCGCGTCCAGCATCTTCAATCAAGTCATCAGTATCCTCCTCCGTGATCCTGTCGAAATATTGGTGCCGTCTGGACTTGCGGGATCTTCCTCCGGCTTCGACCTCATCTTCGGACTCGTGCGGAGAGGTCCATGGGGTGTCGCTGCCGGGCCAGAAGTAGAGACCAGCGGTTGCGATCGCTGCGGTAGTCAGTGTGAGTGCAAGTGGAAGCAAAAAGTCCTTGCCGCTGCCAGTTGGGTGTGGGAGACGGCGGCGACCGGAAGACATTGGGCGAATGAGTTGGCCGTCAAGCGATAGTGAGGTTGTTTGGAGGAGAGTTTTGGAAGGTGAGCTGACACGACAACTGAAGGAGAGGTCAGTGGATCTTGGGCGTGAGAGTGGATGGGATGGCCGGACCACTGGGCGGCTGCCAGCAATAGCGATCCGCGCCCCGGATGGCTACCGGTAATCGAGATCCAGTTGCACAAATAAGTACTCGTAGCAAATTGTATTGTCACAGTATTTGGATTTGGACTCACACTACTGTAGTTGCTAGAATTATGCCGAGTACTTTTTCTTTATTACTCGATCTATATTTCCGTTAGTATTGCACTATCAACATCGCTTCGAACGCGAGAGTCGGTTACCCCTTTTTGGGGGATAATTTTTCCGTGTTTGCGTTGCACCAGAGCACAGTAAGACAGAGCACGGTACTGTGCTAGTACAGTACTATACCAGAGGTTTCTGTAGCTTGCCTTTTCGCATATTGTCACCTCTCGGGATAATGCCACTGATTTTTCTCGTTATTTGAAGGAAGAAAAGGGTTAAAAGAAGAGGTAATTTGACAGAAAAAGGATATTCTATTATAACATGGTCGGGTCGTTCGAGCAGATTGAAATACCGTGCGGTATTCATGGCGAGCAAACTTCAAGTAAGGCAGAACTCTCCTGGGACTTTCAGCAATTCTGGGGGGCTCTTGAGGGCCCATAAGCCCTTGTATCAGCGCGCAGGACGGTATTCTCGAGGTTAATTGGTGGTTGGGGGTGAGAATTGCGGATGCCATGAAAGATACTGAAATGGAGAGTTTTTCGGAGAACAAATGGTGGGCACAATCGAATTGCGCAGCGATTACGCGTATGTTCACGCTAGAGTTCAATCGGACCTTAGAATTAGTCTACACTTTAATGCAAACAGCTCCTCGAGCTCCTTATTTCTTCTCTTCTACTCTTCCTGGGGAGCCGTCACGCCTATTCACGGAAAACGGAAGACAGCCACGCCACTACTTGTTCTTCTGCCTCGGAGCCTCCCAGAGTATAGGGTATCAAATAGACTTGGTACGGATCCCCTAGCCCGGGGATCGATGTCAGTACAAGTACACAGGTACAGTATGGTAGACTTATCTGGATCCTTATGAGCACAGTTGTCACCGACGAACTGGTGGGAATATTTTTTGGGATTTTTCTGGGAAACGGAGCTCTGGCGCGGGCTCCGGACTATCGTGAGTAGAGTACGCAGCGTGTGCATGGCACAGTATCAGTATTGCTGTTGCGATATCTTAAGCTGCAATTTATTTATACGATTGAGCAATTGTGTTCAAGCACTGGCACGGTACTTGTACTCGAGTACTGGTGAATTACTTTCCGGCAGGTTGATGCAAGCCTGCAGAATGCGATTTCACCAGAAAGGGTTTGTGCCAGGATCTTGATAACTTGGCTCACCATGGCAGCATGGCAGATGATTTTACTCTGCAGCTAAAAAGCAAAAGCAAAAGCTGACTTGCACGAGCATAGCCATCGAGTGCGGTGCTCGAGTATAGTATATAAATTGCATGCGGTAGGGCAGAGGGTTGCAACGCTGGCAGGTTTCCGAATTACTAATATGAACGCAAGCTGTCTAGTTAAGCTTTTTGTGAGGTACTGGATTCCAGCGGAGGTTCATCGCTGACGACATCTGAGGAACCGATGCGCGTCGCCTTACCGGGAAGGAAACAAGGATTGAGGACACTAGAAGTTATGTAAGGCGCACTCGCGAGATTTATGTCTCAAATCCTTTCGTTAGTTTCCTTTTGATTTGAAATATTGGAAAACACAGTCTAATAAATTTAGGTGAGGAGGAACGGCTGCGAGTGAGAAACAGTGAAGAAAGGAGCGGAGGAAGACTGCTGGGAAATTTCCCGGCTCTAGACAATCGCGCTGACAGGTTTCTTGACCACTTGTAAGCGAGGGTGGATGGGTCTTTAGAGGTTTCATACAGGACAGGGCATCCGGTTCTACTACTCTAGGTCCTTGCTTTTCAAGACAGTGTCTCCTGCTTTGCTGGTAGATTTGCTGCTGCAGATACTGCACGGGAGGTGATATTCTTTCCTGTGTTTCCCCGGCTGGCCTGGCTGTTATTTTGATTGGTATCGTTCTTCTCTCGGTGCTGGGTGACTCAGGCAGGGTTGGGTCTGTAATCATCGGTAATCACTCGATGAGAGAAGTTAGCGGGTCAGCGAATAGGTCCCTCCACTGACGCTCCAAGATCTCAATTGGACAGACCCTCGCTTGTGTTGGAGACAAGAGCGGTTGAACTAGTGAAAAATATAGGCGATATCCTGGGGCATTGCGGGGCTGATTATCTCTAGTAGCGGATGGATCAACGGGGGATAGTAGGATGACACATAGCTCAGGACTTGAAGCCTTTGACCACACTGGGGGAGGGGGAGGGGAAGTGTCGGGTACTTTTGATCTGTACTGATCTGGGGCTCTGCGTAAAACATGATAGTTGCTTTTCGGGGGTTCGTATATTCGTGGTTCAATGAAGCCTGGGGAGCACCGAAACTGCTGCAGAGCTGAGGGTATATGAAGAACTCGATTGACACTTCTAGTGAGATCCACTTGTGTCAGAGGAGCATATTATAGGAATAGATACTAGTGGTGTTGATTGTGCTGACGTAGACACAGGGTTCGGACGGAAATCGGACTTAGGGATAACTTAACGTCCTGGTTGAACCCGGGCACCGCTTCTTAGTTTATGGCGACGGCCTAGGGTGGAAGTTGAGAGGGAAAGAGCCCTATCTTTGCAGTGGCTTCGTAATGGTGAAGTTGTCGGTTCGATCTAGCGGCCAATCGTTAGATTTGAGTGCTTGTCGGGGCGGACCATTTCTATGGAACATAGAAATTTCTTCTAGCAATTGTTGATACTGTGACGAGCTCGAATGGCTTAGTGCTTATCGGTGCAGGCGTCACTAGGGATACGATTGCTAGTCCAGAATTTTGGTTACGGGAGGGGCCATGGATGTGGGGGAGATAGGGGAGGGTGATGAAAGAAAGACTTGCCGGCCTGGCTCTCAGATATGGCGCATATATATATCTCCGGGCTCTTTACATGGATTTTAATTTGGCCCCATCCAGTCAAGGAATAGCTCCACCTTTCCTCTAGCGTTCCCAGAAGCCCGGTCCGTCCGTCTTGGAGGTAGGACGGGGCATGCTATGGGGCATGGTCCGTCTTGTTTTGGGTGCAGGGACTGCCTGGCCCACATGTAAGGGACTGGACCAGCTGTGGGCGCGGGTGCCCTGTGCTCGAGTATTTGGTAAACTCTGGTGATCAGGCTCGGTCCCCCGCGTTCCTCCGCTGTCCCTTGCATTATGCGACCAAAATATCCCCCCATACCACGGCAGCACAAGTCCCTATCTATCCACCATCCGGAACGAGCATTCTGGCCGCAAGCCCACCAAACTCGAGCTCTCCATACCTCGCTGCTCTAGAAAATACTTTGCCATTCCCTAGTACGGCAGGGCATGCATTCTGTTTGTGCCGACTAATTTTTTTGCTGAGGAAGGGAAAAAGACAAACTCAAACTCAAAAAGCATTTCCAAAAAAAAGTCAAGGCTCCTGGGTTTATCCTTTGCTTTATTTGTGTTAGATTGTTAATACATAATGCAGCTCATCTACTGGTATGCCGTAGCTAGACCTCCTAGCTACAGGCTCTATCTAATCCTTTTCCCATTCATGTGATTTCAACCCATTTTCGTTGGTTTATCATGAACGGAAGCACAGTTTCTTCTTCCTCATTAGTTAATGTATATATTTTCCCTTTCTCATCTTACCGTAAACAATTCTGGGCAACCGGCGCTTGTCCCCGCTATAGAGTAGATACCAGTAACTATATATACAGAGTACTTGTATCCTATAAGCTACAGTTCTTGGGGTTTGAGATGGCCAACCATCCTTCTTTTTTTCTTCCTTTTAGATGATTTTTTTCATTTCCCCATATTCTCATCCCACCTGAACACGATCACATGCATTGTTATGCCCGTTGATCAGTTTTGGTGTGCAGGAGGTGCGGGTACCGTATCTGGATCTGGTGAGATGATAATAGAGGAGGGGTTCTGCGTGCGGCGGGGTGCTTTTTTTTCCCACGGGAACGGGAGATCCTGGGTGCGCCGGATTGGGATTGGCGCATCGTAGATTACCGGCACCGCAGTACTGTGTGGTGGAGGTGGGAGTTAGAGTGTCATCATGGAAGGTCACTCGAGCTTGATGTCGGTGGTGGTGTTAATATCAGGAAGAATGCTGGACAGAAGTATGCCGGACACAAGTATTAGTTGCTATATTTCTGTCCGAGTGGGATAAGTAGGTCCCTTAAATACATAAAGAACTCTCATATATGTCATGTTACGATATGTAACCATCTCTCTGGGGCAACCTGAAGTAGGCAGGATGTCAATATCCAACAGGTGGGACAAGAGGGGTGAATTTTTAGGCACTGTGGATCCTCGGTTGAGGGGCTGGCGTTCTTTTCGGGAAAAGGCAAAGAGATAAATGATGACCCGAGATGGAGGATTGACCAGTTCTCTGGTAGCCTTGAAGTTGTTTCTATTAGCTTCTCCAGGGGTTATCGTTCTCACCTCTTCGGGTTTGATCACAACAATTGGCAGTAGGCCTCCGAGAAGTTTGCAGAATAGTTAATGGTCGGTAGTGGATGAAAGTCAATAATGCTGGTGATATGGGGACGATGGAAATTCACCGGTCAATGATCCCTCGACTCAGGAACTGAAAGCCTCTCATAAACTCAGAGACTTTTCCGCTGTTGCTTGGAGGTGTTCTCTTCTTCGTTCTCTCTCTCGGGAATCCCCTGAACTAGCTACATATAGGGGTAGTCAGTCCCCTTACCCATAGTTTCTCTAAGTGCTGACGACGATATCTTGCGGTTACATACTGACACTACGTGACCACCACTCTCTGTCCGTCCACACACCTAACAGCACCTTGAGTTAATACTGTGGGGCACGTATAGTGGATGGTTTACGGGTGCTCTATGACAAAGCATGTTGGCGTGGCGGGTGGGCCTCTGACTTATCCTCTATTAATAGCTTGGCTCTCTTTTTCTCCAGGCTGGAGGAGACTCTAGGTATCAAGGCACTTGGGGTTGACCTTTCCTTCTTCAAACGGGTGCGGGATTCTGTGAATCGAGATTCTCGCTTGTCGACAGCATGGTTACGGTGATTGCTCCCGTCTCTGAGCGCCGAGCATTGAGTCTTGGACGGTTTTAAGAGACAATGGCTGGGAACAAGTTGCGTCGGACAGGATTGAAACTCTTAGCCATCCTTTGAGGTAGTAAGATAGGCTAGTAGCCTTCTGAAGCGCTTCCATTCTCCCGTCGCATTCCGCCATAATACCTCGGCTCAGGCGCAGTGGCGGTGCTATCGGCACCGCCGGGGAGGACAACGGGGCAACAGCGATTTCTCTATTGAGAAGAGTCCATTCCCCAAAGTTCGAATGGGGAAAAAAGCAAATCTGGAAGAGTTTTCTCGAGTCATCTAGGGTAAGTTAGATGTCGCGCCTCAGCTGGTGTATTATGGTTTGAAAACTTGAGAGTGAAATTCTAGAAAGTCCACTGCGGAAGGTACCGGTACTCGTACTGAATGATCCTTGTTTTTTTTTGGTTTCCCCTTAAATCTTTACCGGAATGTTTTGGGGTAGGACCGCGTATGACGGACCAAAGTTCTCTGGCAATCAAGAAGCCATTTCTAGAACGTCACTTCATATATTGAGACAAGCCATGGGTGGGAGATCCTTGACACTTTTCAAGAGCCTTGACGGTTTCACAGGTCCAAATTTTCATATGAAGGGGAAATAGTTGGAGCGGCAGACTGGAATTCAAGAGAATAACCTCCCTGTGCTCTTACTTATCTCCTTGTGCTTTTCAAGGAATTCAATTTCTCCACACCAATGCTTGAATTTTCTCAAGTTTTCATTGCTCGTATACAAGATGTTACTAATTTTGTGCGGTTGTCGAGTAGTCGGGGCTAGGGACTGCTGGGGGGAGGAGACCCATCGACTGTAACCGCCGAGTGTATCCATCTTCACACCTACTAGCCTGTGATCTATCGTGCCTACAGTGTATGCTGTCACTCCGGGGGCTCGTTATGCTGTGCTCTGACCGTGTGTGATGCTAAGGATAGATAGTGGTGAGGCGGATACCGCATGAGTCCTGATGAGATAGTCTATGGTTATTGTAGACCTCGTGTTAATCGGAGTCCCAGATGACACTACCTTTCCGTTGTTCAGCATATTAATATCATTAGGATGGCTACAATAGGGGTAGTGTTGTCGGTAATATTAGATGTTGAAGCTGCAAAGAACTGTGGTAATGCCGTGGCCTCGTCATGAGAGCGAATATCATACTCGCTTCTGGATACGTAGGGTATGTATGTCTTCAAAAAGAGGATAAGGTCCTGCCTGGACTTGACACTTTTTAGCTTGCCGAGATACAAGTGCTGAATATAGGTGCAAGTTTTACCCGGGAATCAGGGGGTCTATTCGACAACCGGGAACTTGGTTTTTACCGTGAAAGATCCTGCTGGATAAACTCGATTTTTTTTGGCGCCCTTATCGGCCCCACCAAGGTCATAATTATTTGAGTTCACTTTGTAAGAGCATCGGATTATGTTTTTTCTCATGGTCACGGCGACCCGTCACTGCACGCCTGGTAAGGACAATGGAAGTGGCTACCGGTACTTGAAAAGCATTCATTCATTCATTCATTCACTCTACTCGAGCACCGATCCATTGACAAACCCCTTGCCAAGCCGTTTCGGATGTGCGAAATATTTCCCCTTGGCGCGTGGATCGATACCGCAAAGGGTTAAGCTGGCGCGGGAGATAACCGCCATTAATGATTTTTTTCGTCCATTTTTGAATTTAGGGCCAGCTCCCACCATCGACTGGAGGGGAGGCCGAGCTGCCCCGCGCGAAACAGTGCAAAAGCCAAATTAAGGTACTAAGTACGAGGGGGCGAAAAAATCTAATTGTTCAGCCCTAGTACGAGTAGAGTGTTCGAAAAGACTCCCCATTGGGGTGAGGTCAGGGTCTCACCAACGATTACGCTACTCGAGTATGATACCTGTACGAATGGGGGAGTATTAGCGCGGGCCCTTGCTCGGCAGATTGGAGAAAAGCCGGTACCTTTGGCCCAGTTATTGGGGCCCCGCTGGGTTCCGGCCGCTGTCGTTGATTCGTCCATTACAAGTATCTCGAGTAGTACGGAGTAGCCTAGCGGTTCCACCATTCTTGAATCTTTTTTTTTTTTTTTTTGCTTATTCGTGTCTTGTTCATGGTTCAAGCTTTGCCTGTATTAGGAATTGTCGTTTCCAAACGCTTGCCCCCTTCCTACAATCCGTGGCCTCATGCCCTTGTAATAGCGCGTATTTCCAAGATTGGCCAGGAGCGATCTGTGGAAGGGATTCGCTGGGCCTCGAACCTTCTCAAACTTGCCTCTCTGTTCGAAGGGTATATATATAATGCTACATTCTCAGCATTTCGTTACTTTTAGACTTCATTACTTCTCTCATTTTAACTTCCCCCAAAAGAAAGAAAGCGAGCCTTTCTTCTATGATAGCTCTTCAGCCTTGATCCACCTAATAATCATCAACATGTATACAAAATTTCTTGCTTCCATCATCTTGGGATCTACATTCTTTATGCGGGTAATGGGACATATGAACATGATGTCGCCACCTCCTATGCGACACCGAGACAATCCTCACACCCAGACGGTTGACGAGATCTACGAGTTTCCTTTGAAAACCGACGGCTCTGATTACCCGTGCAAAGGCCATATCAATGCTCTCGGCACGCCAGAGGGTCAACCGGTCGCGACATGGGCCGCCGGAAGTGCGCAGACTTTCAGGTAAGCTCGACATATCTCTAGCAAAGCACTCAATGGTAGGGTACTAACATGTGCACAGCCTGGAAGGAAGCGGCACCCACTATGGCGGTAGCTGTCAAGTCTCCCTTTCCTACGACAAGGGCGAGACGTTCAAAGTCATCAAGAGCTGGCCAGGCTCCTGTCCCAACCGTGAAAACGGCTCAGACCAGACTTTCAACTTTAACATCCCGAAGGAAGCTCCCAGCGGGGAGGAAGTCATCTTTGCCTGGTAACCCCCCCCCCCTCCTCCCTCCCCCACCCCTCCTTCCGTTCATATAACTAATGACACCTATTTCCGGCAGGACGTGGAACAACCGTGAGCGCGAATTCTTCCAAAATTGCGCCGTAGTAACCATCACCGGTGGCGGTGCTGGCATCTCAGGGCTGCCGGATGTTTTGGTCTCCAACATCGGGAATGGGTGCCTTTCCCCGTTGACTACCGCCGAACTGAAGTATCCCGATCCCGGCACCGCTGTCGAGCTCGGCGACGGGGAGTACCCGCTCGTTCTCCCCACTGGGAACTGTTAGGCGGGGTGTTGGATACATCACACGCCGGCATCTGTACCGCGGCCGTCACGCTTGTTCTGTTTTTGTTTGCCTATTTCCTCCTCAAAAGTGTCCGGACCCCAAGGGCTGTCTTCTTGTATTTTTATCACTTTCCCCTATTTTCTTTCTTTTTTCTCTTTTCTCTCTTCCGACATCGGTGATGCCTGAGAAGTTCATTGGTTGCTCATATAGAGCAAGACTGGCGAATAGCCCTTATATAAACCGTAGCTGTAGAATACTTATCAAATATTTCCAGGAGATATATATAACATATCATACCGTACATTTTCCTCCCACAATTCTAGATCAATCGAGTGACATTTCATGACAAAAGAACCCAACTCATTATAATACTCGTCGTCCTAAGATACCCACCGAACCCCAGCCCGCCCAAAAAAAAAAAACTACAAAGCAGGCGCGCGCACAACAAGAATCACTACATCTTCCATCTGTAAGCAAAGTCGCCCGATCAGAAATTTTCCTTCCACGCCGCTTTTACGCCAAAAGCATCCGTATCGACCCCCCCAAAGGGGACACCAGTCCCTATGGGAATCTATGATAGCGAAGCTGTAGAGTGGCACCACCTATCATATCTATGATACCCCGTGGGAAGGACAGAGGGCGTTAAGGTTCCAAAGGCCAACAACAGAGGCGCTGAGAAAGAGCGCGTTGGTAAGCGTGCCACTTCGTACGAAGCAACCCCTACACGGGGAAGAAAAAAAAGATAACAAAAAGTCACTTTCACAACTAGTTCGTGAAATCGCAGATAAAGCAGGAGCGAGCGATCCCACACTTCCAGGCGAGCACTGTACTCAGAGTGAGGGGGGGGAAAGCGATTCTCCTGCCAATGATCCAATTTTTTATAATATAAAAACAAGGACCATGTAGGTAAATGCTTCAAGTTATGGTCGCGGTTTGGAGAATCTTCCGTTTTCTCGACTGACTAACTTGGGTTTGGTCGAAGGAGGATTTGGGCTGGCCATCTCGCTGGCTGATGGTGGAGCGAGGTGGGCGGGCATCATGTATGTTGTGATGGGAACGCCCGAATGAACCTCCCCCAGTCGTGATGTATGATACCGACAATTTAGAGTGTGTTGTGGTTGAGTTGGCGCTTACCCGCGTCTGCGGCGTACCGGATTTCGGAGGGTGCTCGCTCGCTCGCCTGTCAAAGTGGATTTTGTTCCTGGCGGTCGGTCTGGATCGGTTATCCTGCCGTGAGTTGGGTGTCGGATGGGGTATATTTTGTGCTGGGTATGATACCGGTATTTTGAGTGGGTTCTGGATATGGATGTGCGTTTTGAGTGGTATGAGCGGAACGATCGGTAGTGCTGCTGCTGGCCGGCTGGGGGGACGAGGGCGTAGGGGACAATTGAGTGAGTGGTGGGTTGGGTGCAATATTGTTGACCCATATTGCTAACCCACCGGGGTAGGGAAGATGATAGAAAAAGAAGCTAATGATTTAATATTTACAGTGCATTAAAACCCAAACACCTAGTCTTCCGATAGCGGAAAAAAACGTAAGATATAAAGAAAAGTGCAAAAGTTACCCCCCCCCCCTCTTCTAGCCCGCTACCGCCCGAACTCCAGCCGTCGAATGCTATCCTCCGACCTCCCATCCGCCTCCATATCGACCTTCACCTCCACCGTCCTGACAATCCCGTCGCCCTTAAACACAATATCCTCCTGGCTCTCGCTGGACCCTCCGTCCACCGTGGTAGTATTCCCATGCGGCCTATTTGTGTCCCTACATCCCAGGGAATGTAACGGCACGCCGGCCCCGCTTTTTCGTCCGCCTGCCGTGTAGCCGAGGCCGTTCTGCGCATAGCTAGGTTTCGCGTGGCTGGTGCCTTGAAGGATTGAGTGGACGAGCGGTTTCAAGGCGGGGGCGGAGGCAGTGATGATGCCGAAGTTGACTTCCACTTGAGACCACAGGAGGACATAGGTTGCTACGTCTGGTGCGGGAGTTAGCATGGGTGCAAGATGGAGGGGGGGGAGGAATGGGTACAAGAAACGTCTCCTCCTGTATCCATGGCATGTTGGTTTTTATATAGTGCGGTTATGCGCACGACCGAACCCACTACTGCGATAGAACCGCAGGAGAAGATTAGGATCAACGCCGCTTCACAGATCGGGGCGTCAGTATTTCAGTCAAACTCTGTGCCATAACGCGTGTGGAGCAAACCTCTCTTCCTCCTGTTGGTCTGTAACCTCACCAGTGTCGGCAACGGCAGAATCAGGATTACGATATCCGAGAGGATATTGAAGGATGCCATGATGTAGTACACCACGACGAGGTCATTGCAACCTGCCGGGAAACCTGGCGACCATGCTTTGCTGGGGTTTTTGGGGCATTCAAATACCTTTCCCATTTCAATGTTAGCAGACCAGAAACCCAACTGGGCCAGAGGAAAGGGAGGGGGCAACAAACATTCACGAATAACATCGCAAGGGTGAACACCACGACAATGCCGCTAACGATCCATATCGAAATCTGGTAGGTTCTCTCGCGGGAGAGGCGCCGGTAGAAGGAGAGGATGCTGGCTTTGATGAAAAATAGGGTGACGAGGTATTGCAGCTGGTAGACGTACCAGAGTTTAAGCATTGGAACGATCACTACTTGATACTTCTGGCTTTGTTATTAGCTTTTATGATTGCACTTTCGGTCGGGCTAGAACAAATTTGAAGGAGGGGGAAAAGTACTCGTGGGTCATCTAAATGAGATCTGTTTGATTGTTAGCTATGATCAGGAGGAGGAGGGATTTAGGGAACTTGCCCGATGCCGTATTTTATATGAAAAGCATTCGTTATACCTGTCTTCTGTTAGGCACAGGACTGAACCTAACATGCCACGTCCGTAGATTTTGAAACCCACCTAACCCCCAGGCACCTATCTATTCGCCAACCAACTGGTCAGTTATCGCCGTTCCTCCAAAAAAACCACCACTAGAAAGCAGAATACTCACGAAAGCAGCAAGCATGATCCAATCATCCGATCTGACCATCTTAATAATAAACGCCCGACAGTAAAACCTAGAAACCAGTTTGTTAGCCCAACGATCCATGAATCCAGTGTCACCCAATCCACGAATCGACCCCGGACAGTATCCTACCTTAACGCCATAAATACCGTCGATAACGCCAATAGTGTATACATAACCGCCAGGAAGAGCGGACCCACTCCTCCTCCCGAACCCATATCTCGAAAATTTCACTCTCACTCTCACGCGCTTCAAGGTTCGATCAATTCACACCAACCAAGACCGAATAACGAAACCGCAAAAACCAAAAAACCGCTTCTCGTCTTTCTCATGGGGGAGAGATGGATTGGGAGGGAACGGACGGGGGGATTGATATATACCTTACCACATATCGCTATCAAATAGATACTTAGTGCGACATGTTGGAAAGGGTTACTATTCCAGTATCATATGGTGCTGGTACCGGTAAGTGGGTGGATTAAGTGAATGGTCAAGGGGAGGTAGGCTCAAGTCGGGCTAGACTGGGTATGGCAAATCTTATACATAAGTACGCCCTGGGTTGCCTTGTCTTGCCGGTACTCGTAGAGAGGGGAAGAAAAAAAAGGAAAAGTGAGGGAGGGGAGGAAAACGGGGGGAATAGAAACAGAAAAGGAAACAGCGGGGATTTGTTCCTTCCCGGTCTCACTCCAAATTTCCTCCTAGCGAAGAGATATTATATACCGGTATTACAGCTACAGTGCTCGGAAGGACCGGGAACCAAGGAAGAGGGGAACAGGGGGTGTATCGGAATGGAGAAGTGAGAAGAGATGTACGAGTACAGAAGAGTACTCGAGTACATCAGAGCAGACGAACCCGATGGCGGTTTTTCCCTGCAGTCGGCAGATTAGGGATGTGTAAAAGTGTCTCTTGTGATACGGGTAGCTTAACTGGTTCATACCTAGTACCGTACACCACCTGCTCTATAATTCTAGGAAAGGTTGCCGTTCCTCGAGGAAACAATTTTAATTTTTCCTTTTTCTTCAGCTCGAAAACCGAGGAAAACTTGGGTAGAGGTCCGACCCCCGACCAAATATTTACAAGCCTGGGGATTTTCAACCATACTCGAGTACGAGTACATATGGACTGGGTAACTCATACAGAAGTCCGTGCAACATCGGAACCCTCGATCTGCGGGGAAACCTAAACTCCGAAGGATAATGTTTAGCTTTCAAGAAACGATAGCGCGTGCTCAAAGAGAGGAGCGGGCTCTGGAATCACAATGGATTTCGCGTTGATCCCCTCATAGCACTGTAACCGTGCAGAACAATTTCGTCGACAACTTCCCGCTAACTTGGCTGGTTCAACCGATGAGAACTAGCAACCAAGTCAGAGCGCGGGTAAAGGCATCATTCCTACGGAACGTGGCTCTGGAACCGTACTCGTGCTTCTCCCGCCAAGATTTGCTTTCCCCATTTGCAGTACTCGAGTACGAGTAGTGAGGGCATCTAAGATTTTTTCCGCGGAATAAATGGGTAATTTGCGACTACGTAGTAGGGGTCCAACTATTCGGATCATTTATCAGTAGAAGCATAATTTACAGCTAGTAAGGGTATTCAAAGTTGAAAAGATGATTTTTCGGTAATGAGTAAATACGGGAAGTTGCATTGGGTTACCTTATGGTGTTAACCAATAGCATCCACACATTTTGGGTAGCATATTTGATTGTATTGAGGTAGCTGAGGGTAAAGTATAGATATTTTCACTGATCTCACCAATACCGTAAAATCTCCAATGTATGCTCTAATATTTTTCATATTATGTATCAAGTCTAGGCTCTGGTAGAGTTCAGTTAAACTGAGTTTTGAGGTAGATACGGACCTCTTGATGTCCGTATCTACTCAAAAAGAAAGTATGGTATGGTAAAGTAAAGTAATGGTAAATTAACTGTTTCTGGGTGTGCCAAGCTTACATGAAACAGTAAAGTAAGCTAAGTTTTTTCAAGTTTTTCAAGTTTGAATACCCTTAGTGGTTCGCAACATGAACTTGAATTAAGTGCTTGTGCTCGTATTACAGTCGTACTAGCACAATATTTCTCTGTAGTACATAGTGAGGACCTAGCACAATGAGCACTGGCTTATGAAAAAGTTGTGAACTATGGTCAAATATCTGCAAGAGATCATTGAAATATACCGAAATAGTACCAGAAAATATAATTCTTAGGTTAAATTTCCATCCATCCGAAGTTTCAGAATGATGTAACTTTCCAACAATTTGTCTTATAATATCCTTAAGGCTTCAAGTTTATAGTACTCTGTAGTGTCAAAAATAATCTTATTATAATAGCTTTCGTAGTCTCTGATACTGATTGTGTGATGGTTGTGCACTACTGCTTCACCATATTTTGGCGGAAAAGAACTGCCCTGAGCTCGCTACTAGAGAACAAACAGGGAAGCCAAATCCCGTTAGTAAACGAGTTTAGTTCCCCTACCATAAACCCGCGTCCATGGAGCTCTCATACCCATCATCACTCCCCCAGAGCAATACCGATCCCCATTCACAACGGAACAACCAGGGCCTGTTAGGCAACCATTTTCTGATACGCCTCTGGAGACATTATAAACCTTTGTCACAATTTGTCTCCTACCGAGCAACACCTGCAGGGAGATAAAGCCAGCGGAGCATTCCCAAGGGCCGGCGGTTTGGGAACTTTAGAGGTGGTTGGTTGTAGGGGGATGCGCAGGGTAGCTCCAAGGGACGGACTAAAGAAACTGGCAGGATACTCGAGTACTGTACCTTGCCGTATGGGGCCAGAAGCCACGAACGGGAGGTGTGTAACCCCTCCCATCTCGCGCCTTCGAGTTTTCATAACTGGCAGAAGGCAGTGAACTGGACTACCTGCGCTGGTATTTGGGAGCTCAGAACCACGATGGATCCAACATTTGCAACGAAAGCCACTCGGTGGTCCAGGGGGTTGCACACTTCCCCTCTGGTCGCTTCTGGCTCACGTAATACGGTATATAACGGCTAGCACTGGGAAAGAGTACTCACAGTTCCAGCATTTGGAATGGTTTCATATTTTGTTTTTCTCTTGCTTTCGCTCCCTGTCGGGATAAGCAGTGAATTGGCGGGCAGACTCGCTACGGAAATCCTATTTGGAAGTACGCAGCGGGGGTTTTCCATCTGGATCGAGCGAAGTGAAGCAACGAGAACGAGGACAGGACAAGTGCAAACGACATCCCGCTCCCGGCCTTCCGTATCCGACCGTCCGCCATGCTTTGTACCCCACAATCCGCCATGCCTGGTAATGAGATACCGGTACTACGGCACCAGGGGTCGACAAAAGTTGAATGCACTTCTGCTACGAGTACTCGAGTATGGTAGGAGATTGTTTGAGCAATGCGCTGGACGAGGACTCATGTTACCGCATTCGAAATGCTCTTACACCTGAGTGCTTCAGGCTCGGTCTGGGAGACATTTGATGATTACATCAACATGTAAGGTGAGATTTTTGACAACAGATACTGTACAGTACCTTCAACCGGGTGGAGTGCTCTCTCGCGGAAAAAGTTGTGGTTGGTATCATACCTTGGCGGCAACGAAAGTACCAGCAAAGGATTTTGCAGGTACAGTATCCGAGGTAAGTTAGGGAGTTTGGATTCAACAATAGGACCCTCATTGCTGATCATAGCCTTTCCCCGGAATAAAGAAATATACCAGTATCTTGCACTATAAGCTATCTGGAGGTGCCATTGTCAGACTTCAATTTGATGGGTAAGCCTGATTTCGCACATAATTTGGACAGCAAATATTTGGCTAAGCCTTGTCGCGGTACTTTTCTTGCTGCCAAGACATTGCCTCGGTACCTTTCTTTTTGCGAAGACTTTGCGAGCAGGGCTGTACCGGTACAGTACCGGTACAGTACTGTGCCATGAGTCGTGTGCCTTGTGAGTGCATGGACAGTGTATCACCTACCTGTACTGTACTGTACAGTAAGTCAATTAGGTATTTTTTTCCCATTCAATCAACTTTCTACAACCCCGGTGTATATAGTACAAGTACTATCAAGGGGATTATAGGTATCCAGAGGGCGTAATACCCTGCTGAAGGTATGAATACGGATCTCGGGAACAGCCCCCTTTAACCTTATCCAATGTTTTATTGCAAAGAAAGTAGCAAAGCTGCCCCCTCTGCCGCACGTTTATCATGCAACCCTCAGCGAGGAGGGGTCAAAGGCTGTGGATTAGTGAGAAGTGGCCCGGGAGTCTTTCTGTGAGGACGAGCACACTCTGTGTCCTAGTAGTGGCTTGGACCTGGTTGTTAGGGATATTATTGAGCAGGGTGATCGCAGCGAAACTCATCTGATTCGTTGGCAGTACGTGATTGACATTTTACTTTCTCGGGCCGCCTCCGGACTTGTGCCCGGCACCAGAGGCCACTTGTTTGCAGGCACATGCAAAAGGTAGAATCTTGGCATAATTTTGTATGTGTCGTCCCGTTTTCTGGAATGACCCTCTTGAAGTCCCCAACTAATGGACGCTTTGTTAGATGGGGTCGGTGGAATCAGAGAGTCGGTCTAAAGTAGCTCTATTCCGTGCTTTTCTCTAGGCTCTCTTAGTCGTCGTTGGAGACTCTTCATTCCCCTACGGGTATTGGATTTTGTTGTCATGAGGGTCAATACTTGTATCAGCCCCTGACACCATATCACGGCCTACCCGGGACTAACAATAACAGTGAGGCACCTATATAAGTACTCGTACTCGAGTAGACTACTTGTACGAGTACTCGTGCTTGTGGGGATGGAGCCCTAACAATAGTACTAGTTATTTAGCCTAGATTCAATTAAATTAGAGTTGAGTTAATCGAGGCTCGGCCCAAGGCCTGATAGACTGGTGTGGCTCTA
>NW_003299117.1:292337-346302 GCF_000151645.1 Tuber melanosporum | reverse complement strand
TTGAGTGGCAAGAGCGAGCAGCTAAACAAGATAATCGAGTACGAGCCCAGGGAGAGAAGAAACCCGGTATCCATGGTACTCGCACTTGTAATAGCAGTCTACTCGAGTAATTGGTAATCTCGCTAGGACATTGGAGTTGCCTCTTCTAGTAAGCTCCGCCGTATTTTTTACTTTTTTACTTTTTTACTCTTCTCAACCGAGTACTTAACGAGGATCTTCACAAGTTTGTTTTCCGGCCTTAATCCAAAGGGGGAAATTCTGGACGTCTTGGCGTCGTTCTCGATTATTTTAGTTTTTACAGTACAGTCGCACCTCGCTGTCCCGGATGGCCAAAATCCGCAGAATCTGACCGGGACAGCGCATTATCCGGGACAACGGGGTACGTTCTGGTGCAAAAAATTCAGAGCTCAGAGAATTTCGTCCGGGACAACGGGGGATCCGGGAGAGCGAGGTCCGGGACAGCGGGGTGCGACTGTACTATAGTGAAGGCTACCTCACCGTACGGTACTCGTACAATACTAACTCGGCAGTTCATGGGGCATTCAACCGGATCCCTGAGCGCCATGATGTCCAGATTTGCACCTGAATGCGTCAATCGTGCCGTCAGGGCACCTGGAGACTTGGTTGATTGCAAATCTCCCCTCGTGCAGTACTCGAGTACCCTATCTCGCGGCGCCGGGTGCTGCGTCCGGGGGAGCTGGTTAGGAAAACAGCAGAATCTGGAAAGTATCATCCTTGAACTGGAAATAAATTACTAGGATTTCAAATTGAGACCTGCTCGGGTGCCATTTGATGTCATAAATTTATCTTAGCTAAACCTATCCGGTATCTTCTAGCAAATACTGCCACCAGCAAATTGGCCTCGCAACCTAATACTAAGCTAACAAATCTAATCAAAAAAAAAAAAAAAAAAAAACCACAATCCAAGAGTCAAGTCCAGTGGTTCTCACTTGGTCCAGCCAAGTCTGGAACTGATGCATTTCCATGATCTATCTTGACTCCAATTTCATCTCCACTATCCACTTCAAGCAGATTTATTTCAAGTCTAAACCAACCCATAAATAATTCATTCTCCCTACTATTGAGCACAGACTCTCCAAACTTCATTTCCATAAAAGTATCAAGCAACTAAGTCCTACAACTTACCCCTCCAAATATACTTATATGGGATATTATCTGCTTTGAGTCTGCATAGTACTTCAAACAATACTAATATTCCTTTACATCATTGTCCCATCTCAGCACTGATTGCATCAGTATAAATATCAGTTTGTAGTAGAAGGCTTCTGAACTATATTACAAGTGCATTTAGTGTATCCCATATCCTAAATAGGAAATTTTTGTAAAGGAAATTAGTAGTAAGAAAACAAACTAATTGTATCTAATAGCACTATGAACAAATGAATATTTTGTACACTTGCAGTGATTTAAAGTAGTACAATCAATATTCTTAAGTTTTGGAAACTTGATTTTCAAAATTGAAATAAGAGAATATCTAATCCAATTGGGCTCAAATTTTAACTAGAATTATAAATAACTACTATTTTTTTGTTAAAGTAATATGCTTTAGCTAATTCAGAAATATGCAAATTATATCTTATCAGATAAGGTTCAAATGTCCTCTGAATGTACAGGATGTATGAGAAAATCTAAACTTGAATGTAAACTGACTTTTAAGATATAAAATGTTTCATTTTTACTAAAATGTTAAGGTCAACTTACATTCCTCTTCCAATATAGTTTATACCAACTAGGTACTCCTCTAAAACTTTAAGCTTAGCACCTTCTTACATTTACTCTTCTTGTACTACACAGTCTAGTCTAACTTTACTTACTTAATAATTACCTTTGTACAAGTACTCTACAGATCTCTTAAGCTATCTTATTATCTGTTAACAGGAAAAACTTCAAAAATATCATCCCAGGTGGTTATGATAATATATTAGAAACTCTCAATCAGATTATAATATAACATTTTTTTCTTGAAAACTTGGAATAGTAGTTGCAACTGAGACTACTAAGAAGTAAAAAGTTAGAGTATGAGGTATGAATGTGCCTGATACTTGTCATATCATAATATTTATGAAATGGACAAGACTTACAAGAAGGTACACAGGTCTAGTATAACCAGTATGAGTACTCAGTTAAGGGTTTTGTTTTATGTTTTGATTCAAATATTGTTTGATACTTGGTTAGTTTTATATTTTGTTTTAAGTATTGTTTGATACTCAGTTTGTTATATGTTTGGCTTTAAGTATCATTTGATACTTAATATTAGAATTACTTCTCGATTGCTCCCAAGATATATTGATTTAATAGGTAACAAGTCTTGTTATAGAAGTGATATACTGTTAGGTAAAGACAACCTGAATAGACTCAGAGTTGTTTAGGCCAACTGAGATTTGTTTCTGTAGACAGAGATTGTCTAAGAAGGCTCAAAATACACTCGTTTTATTTATGACTACTAAGAGTATAGTGAAGTAGATAAAGTAGAATAGAATCGTAAGAACAATATTATATTGTTAAGATCTCTTCTTCATTGCTTAATGATGTCTAAAACTTTGAGAGATACTTCAATGTTTATATTCCATGTCTGAATGTTCGTGGACTACATCTATCTATTATACAACTATGTACTTCTCTGGTTATAACTCGCAACATCAGGTATTCTTCAAAGGTGTGAACACTTGGAGATCCTGAAAACCACCATACTCTTTTCCTTAATTACTATCCTGCTAATTAGGAATTATGCTATTCCCAATTAGAATTATTTGATCTTCAGAGTCATTAGACTTATGGTCTAGTTCTTAAGTCAAACTGAGTTGGCTCCAATTGTCTCCCTTATTAATAAAGTAATCAGTTTCATCTGCAGGTTGCATCTGCTGAGGTAGTTATAAATTCAACCTTCCTAGGTCGCCAACTTTAAACCTCTATAACTGTTAGAAGTACCGGAATCTGATATCCAGGAAACTACCTTAAGTAGAGTAACCCCATTTGGAATAAGAATCTCTGGTCTCTAACATTCCCCTCTGGCCCTCTTACAGAGCTTGCACATCATCATACATATTTATATCAGTTGCATCCTGTGACTAAAGAGCCACATAATTGAAGGTGTCAGAATAATACTGTATAAATTACTGCCATCTGCCTAACTGGATATTGTCTGCAGAATATATGCGAGGGGACCTTTGGTGAAGTCTGGGAAGTGGAATAGAGTAAATCTATCAACTACTCAGAGAGTTACTAGGCTTCAGGTTTGTGATAACATTGGAAAGAGATATAAGTAATGTGATGTTTTGATACAAAGATATGTTATCAAATGTTAAAAGATCTCAATAAGAAATCAAGACTTTAGTACTTAGCTTACAATAACTAGAAAAGTCTAGAACTTTGAAGAACTCTACTACAGAAGTCAATGGTCTTCACAGAATATTACAGCTGGGCCAGGGAATATATTATAGTTGCGAGAATAGTTTACAATACTAATGCGATTGAAATTCTATTTTTCAGAGGAATCAGGGGTAGCTGACAGAGGGATTATCTGCCAATCTGGTATAATAGCTTTCTGCGAACTAGCAGAAAGTTATCTGGAAGATATTTGTAGGTTGGATTCAGAGTTATAGAGGTTTAAAGTCAGGCAACTTGGAAAGGTTGAAATTATGACTACCTTCGCAGATACAACTTACTGATAAAACTGATCATTTCATCGATCAGAGAGACAATTGGGGCCAACTCAGTTTAACTTGAGAACTAGGGAATAAGTCTAAATGACTCTGAAGATTGGATAATTACTATTGGGGATAGTATAGTTCCTAATTAGCAATTTCGTAATGACAGAAGAGTGTGTGGTGATTTTCAGGGTCTTTAGGTGTTCACAACTTTGAAGAATACCCGATGTTGTGATTTATAGTTAGAGAGGTATATAGTTTTATAATAAATTGATGTAGTTCACCAATACTCAGACATAGAATAAAAATATCTAAGTGCCTCTTAAGTTTTTAGAGATAATCAGGTAATGGAGAAGAGACCTTAACAATATAATATTATTTTACAATTTTATTCTCCATTACCTTCTTTACTTTACTCTTAGTAGTTATAAATGAAATAAGTATATATTTTAAGCCTTTCTAGACAATCTCCATTTACAGAAACGAATCTTAGTTGGCCTAGACAACTTTGAAGTCTATCAGGTTGTCTCCACCTAACAGCTTTCCTGTATACCTTTTAATGCCTTCTTTAGATTGTGCTAGGCAAAGACAATCTGTATAAACTGTAACGTGTTTGCAAGGTGCTAATCACGTTATCGATAATAGATACGATAGTGGGCAGGTGGCCTGCTCTTCCAGAGAGGAGGCGAGAGCTGAGAACTAAAGGAGGCTTCGAGGACGTACTGAGGAACAAAGAAGCAACCGTTCAACCAAGTATATTGAAATACTGTCTGTCGAAGTCTGCCTTTTCTATTGTAGAAACAGGCGGTCTTTAAATACACAAATCTGTTCATGTCTAGCATGAACGAAACTAATCAAGGGTATCAATTGATACTCTTTGGTAAAACTCTTTAAGTATCAAAGCGATACTTAAAACAAAACGTAAAACAAAACCAAGTATCAAACGATACTTAAAACAAACCAAGTATCAAAGCGATACTTAAAACAAAACATAAAACAAAACCAAGTATCAAAGCGATACTTAAAACAAACCAAGTATCAAAGCGATACTTAAAACAAACCAAGTATCAAAGTGATACTTAAAACAAAACATAAAACAAAACCAATAACCAAGTACCCGTACCGGTTACATTCCCCAAAACAAAACAACTGTTTAAACAAACAAAACCAAATAATCATCAAAGGCGGATTCCGAGAAACTCATGGCTTCAGTTTCCGCCAAAAACTCTTCATCGTAGGTATCACACCAAGGACAAGAGGAAACTCTAAGGAAACACTTAGACTCAAAGAAATCTAAATCACAGTAGTCACGAATACCAGATTCGTGCTGTACATCAACCCAAGCATGATCACAATCCGGACAGTAGTCAATCCAGAGGATTTCGAAGTAGTCCTCAAGTTGGATAACATCGCGGTTCAACAACAGTCCAACAACGTGTTGTCGCTGCCTCACATTGAGCTCCACATAGTTTGACATCGTTATGGTATTCGGATGGTGATTGGTGACTAGATAAAGTTGTCGAGAGCCTGCTCCATAGCTTGATTCTCCTCATCGCTACTTTCGAACTCTGACTCAAAGTGTGGTGCCCAAAATCCATCTCTAGTTTCGAGTTCTGTGTGCCATCGCTCAGTTTCTGGCATTGTAGGTGTCCAGCACATGGTGATATAATTGATTGTTGGGGGGAGGGATTCATTTGGCATGTTGTCTTTCCACCATCCGTTCACCATATCCATAGCGTGCTCAAGTCCTTCCAGTGGTTCCCAACTGTTTTCGCTCGTCGAATATCCTTTCCATTTGACTAGGAATTGATCATTTCCATGCCAAAGGCGGTGGTCTCTGATTTCTTCAACTTCTCATTCATCCTTTTTCTCGATGATGATAGGTGCAGGCTGAGAGTGGGTCCTTCCAGGAAACTTGGAGTCGTCATTGGGATGGAATCGTTTGACAGCTGAGGCGTGGAAGACTGCAGTATTGCGGCGGTACATGCGTCCATCCATCTGGACAGTGTAATTCTCTGTATGCTCGTCAAAGGATATGACTTTGAAGGGTCCTCGCCATCGGGGTTGTAGTTTCTTGCTGCGTCCGACATTGGTAATAAACATGTTACCGTGTACCATGAGCATGTCTCCTGGTGAGATGGGAACATGTTTGCGACGTCGTTTCTGGGCAGTAGTGGTGCTTCGGAATCGGGCAGCCTTAACAGCTTGGAAGGCATCGTTCCGAATTGCTTGGTGGCGGTTTAGATGGTCATCGGAGGCAGGGACTGAGGAGTTCTTAAATAGTGTTGTAGGTAGGAGAGGGTATTGGCGGCCAAAGACTGCCTTATATGGTAACATTCCCAGGGTATCTGAAAGTCCGGCATTGATATATGCGGCTAGTTCAAATAGGGCTGGTTCCCAGTTGGTTTGTCGTTCATTGATCATGTTCCTAATCCCGGTCTTGACCTCGCGGATTTTTCGTTCTGCTTGGCCATTAGTCTCATGGTGTCCTGGGGCAGCCATAATGTGGTTTATTCCGAGAGAGGTTAAGGTTTGCTTCCAGAATCTGGCGGTAAAGCGGGGATCAGCATCACTGACAATAGATAAGGGGAACCCGTGGGGGGTAAATAAGTGTCGTTGTAGGTTATTCCAGGTGTCTTTGGAGGAGTCGGTAACCTTCATTGGTATTAACCAGGTGTATCCAGAGAATCGATCCACAGCTACCAATATGGTGTCATATCCGGCGGACTTGTTGAATGGTCCTGCGAAATCGATGGCATAGGATTCAAATATTTCACATGGTAGTTGGAGGGTCTGAGCTTTCCCTTCAGGAAGTTGTGTTCGCTCCTTATTTGCCTGGAAGAGTTCGCATTGCCTGGCAAAATCGCGGAAGTCCTTTCGCATTTCAGGCCAGTAGACATATTCTGAGGCATATTGGAGGTTGCGATCTGCACTATGGTATCCTTTGTTGTGAATCTCGGATATGACATATTCTCTAATCGTCATTCCGTTGAACATATGGCCTTTTGGTACGTATAGGCAATGTTCTCCATAACGGGTGCTGGTAAAGACCATTCCATTGGATATGTTGTAGGGGGCGAGGTCTCCATGCCTGGAGGCATCCATGGCTTTGAAGTAAATCGGGTCATGGCGGTATCCTGCTATCATTTGGCTTCGGAAAGAGGAGGTTAATTCTTCTGTGGTTGATCTAACATCTCGTTCATCCTCGATTAGGGATCCTCTTGTTGGTTCGATAAGGGCTTCCTCTTCCTCAAAGGTTTCGTAGAGTTGACGCCGATACTCGGGAATAGTAGGGGGTATGACCGAGACAATGGTTTCATTGTTGTATACTCGTAAGGGTCCACCATATAGTGGTCGTAAATCGATTATGGGAGGAGAGGATGGCGGGGCTGACTGTGGGGGGTGTAAATAGGATATTGCATCCACGTAGGCTGCTGCTTGTTCGAGTTCTTCAAGACCTTGGTATCGTGTTGGAACAGGATTAAGGGTATAAGGAGGTTGGGTTGATTCATCTTCATTGATCACTTCTTCTGCTCCTTCAACGGTGTCGAAACTGGTGTTTTTGGAATCATCAGCAGGCATATAGTATGGTCGTTGGTATCTGTTGCCGAACTTGATCTCAGTCTGGTGAAAAGGGCAGGTGTCGTGATAGCAATGGGACCAGTGGAGTCTACTTTGTTCAAGTTCGTGAGGAAGTGTGCTGCGGAGCGTGCAATTGTCTTTCCATTCTTCATCAACGTCCTTTCCTCGTTCTGTTCCGGCAGCACTGTACATGGTGTAAGAGAAAGGATTGGAGGGAGTAGTAGAGCTGGCCGCAACCATCGATGTTTCTTGTTCATAGGAGGTGTCGTCAGGGCTGTCCTCGCTTTGTCTTGTGTGGTCGTGAACAAAGGGAGGGTTTGTGAGGTCTTGATTCTCATATAGGCGGGAAAGAGCATCAGCTAAATAGTTCGTTCTTCCAGGAGTGTAGATAATTTTTGCATCGTATTTGCTGATTTCGCCTATCCATCTTGTTCTTCTTCTTCCTGGTATCCTTTCTGTTTTAAGATTAGTGAGAGGTTGGTGGTCGGTAACAATAGTGAAGGTATTGCCCATCAGGATGTGGTTGAAAGCGGCGAGAGCATCAATCACAGCAAGGGCTTCCTTGTCTGTTGTTCCATAGTTCATCTGTGAGTTAGTGAACTTCCTGCTGTGTAATGCCGCCGGCCTTGCCATTTCATGGGAGGCCCCTTGCCCAACCCATGCTCCAACTCCAACATCCGATGCGTCAGTAATCAACCATATCGGTTCTGGTTTACTATAGTCGATAGGTTGGATAACATTGGCGTTTTTAATCAATTCCTTGATGTTGGTAAAGGCTTGGTCATGAGTGTAGGTCCAGACAAATTCTGCATTACCGGTAAGGTCCGTGAGCGGCGCTGTTACAGTGGCATGGTGTGGAAGGAACTGGGAAATATAGTTGACTAGTCCTAGGAATCGCATGAGTTCCTTTTGATTCCGGGGTGTTGACCATTCCGTCAAACAGGCTATTTTTCCTGGGGCTGCATGTATTCCTTCATCATCTATAACATGTCCTAGAATATCGAGTTTGTCGGCAAACAGGATTGATTTGTTTCTGCTAGCGTAGAATTTAGCTTCCCTAAGTTTGGTACAAACCAAACCTATATGGTAGGCGTGTTCTGTTGCGGTGTTCGAGAAGATGAGAATATCATCAATGTAGACCCAAACAAAATGGTGGAGGTATTCGCTTAGGAGGTTTTCCATAATTCGCATAAAGGTGGCGGGCGCATTCATATCACCTTGTAACATAACTCGGCTAATGAAACTTCCGAAGGGTGTTTTGAAACTGTTGTAGCGTTCGCTTTCTGGGTCTAACCTAGTTTGGAAGTAGGCATCGCTTAGGTCAATCTTACTTCGGAATCTAGCCCGTCCAACTGCATTTAGGATCTGTGTTTGGTTTGGGATAGCGGAGCTGTCCATAACTGTGTTTTCATTCCGTAGTTTGAGATCAACCAAGGGACGGATCCTCTTGCCATCTGCTTTGGGTTGAACAAACATAGGAGCGGCACCTGGGGCTTCTGCCCGGTAGATGACTCCTCTTCTTTGTTGTTGGTTGATCCAATCGCAAAGTGGGCTTTTGTATGCGTCAGGAATAGAGTAGGTCGGTTGGTTCTTGAGATTGGAGGGGTCTCGGAGGCGGATGTGGTGGTTCACCTCTCTCATAGATGGCAATTCTTCGGGTATTTGATCAGGGAAAACATCAGAGTATTCATCCAATAGTTTTTGGGTAGTTGCTTCACAGACTGCGGCTCGGTACTCTCTGCTTGTTGGCTTGCATGAGACTCTGACCTTCTGATCTGGGAAATCGATGGTTGATTCCCCACACCTGATTATAGCTTTGTGGCGGTTCAGGAATGGCATGCCTATTAGGGCATCGTATTTGGCTAAGTTTCCAATCAGCATTTCCTGGGGGGGTAGGACTGCTGAACCAAGTCGAATGGTTGCACTACAGGTTTTATGGCTTGTGGATCGTGATCCTTTTACAGCCATATTGACTGGTATGGGTTGGTTAAGGTCTCGAGTGGGGAGTCCATGGACAGAGACAAAGGCATTACTGATCATATCTCTTCCGATTGCGCCAGTGTCGAATAGGACTCGAGCCTTTTTACCATTGATTAGGATTGTTCCTTCCAGAGCGGTGTGTGCCTTGAATGTAGCCGGAGGTCGAACACTGTTGTATTCCACATCGATATATCCGATATGGATTTCTTCATATTCACTAGATTGGGCGTTATCGCTTTCAACATTGTTGGCCGATGCCTCTTGCTTAATTGCCTTTCCTTTTCCTCTCTTCGAAGGGCAGTTCTTTGCCATGTGTCCTGTTTTTCCACATTCAAAACATTCTCCTTTTTCCCGTCTCGATTCTTTGGAGGATTTTGTTTTCTTCTTGAAAACCCGTGGGGTGTCATCTCCAGAGTTGCTGGAGGCTTTGTGTCTTGGCTGGCTGTTTCTACTAGAGGAAGTCTGTGTTTTGTAGGCCTTGGTCTCATGGAGAATGGCGTCCTTTCGTTCTGCTCTTGCAATAATTACTGCAATATCATCGCCATCTTCCTCGAGTGGTTCTACTTCTCGCCGGAGGGTAGGGTACATGGTGTCGTAGAATCGTCGCTTCAGGATGTATTTGGAGATGCTTCCTCTCTCCATTCGGTCCTTATACATTATCAAGTCCGTAGCCACATCGGTGATTTGCTTGACATGCGTTCCGTTAACTTGCTGGAGCTGGTTGAATTTGTTGTATAGGAGGTTGTTGGTTATAGAGGATTGGAATCGTCCTTTCAGGTAATCGAGAACTGTAGATCCTCTTAATCTTACATTCCCGCCGAAGTCCTTATAGCATTGGTGGTATGCGTCGGTTGCCTTTCCTTCACAGAATGATCCAATGATAAGTCCGGTTGTAGGGTCTTCCACATCTTTTCCTTGTAAGAGTAGGAAGTGTGAGAGTTCTGTGGCCCAACGTTCAAAGGCTTCAGGTTTGAGGTCTTTCCCTTCGCCTGTGAACTTCGCTGGGAGGTGAAGTTTAAACTTAAGGGGTTCAAATGCTGCGGGTACCTCCTCTTCTTCAGGCCTTGCCCGAGATTTCCCTCCTCCAGAAGGCCCTCCTCCTGTGCTAGCCATATCTGATTCGCTACTAGATTCTGGGTCGTTTGGAGGTTCAAAGGAAGGCTTCTTTGCTGGAGTAGAAGGGAATTCTCCTGGGGGTTGTGTGTCTTCCGTGTTTGAAGGATCGCCCGGCTCTTTGGCAGAGCTCCGGGGTTGTTTCTTTCTTGTAAGATCTTGCCGTGGGATTTGCTTCCCACTCCTGGTCGTCAAAGACTCTATCTTGGGTTTGAGATGAAGCCGAATGTGCTGTGATTCTGCCGCTTCTCTCCGCTAGCGTTCTGAGGTGGATATCGATAGGTTGATCAGGCCTAAATCCGGGGACAGGTTCTTAACCACTTGCTGAGGTTAAAAAAATGTAACGTGTTTGCAAGGTGCTAATCACGTTATCGATAATAGATACGATAGTTGGCAGGTGGCCTGCTCTTCCAGAGAGGAGGCGAGAGCTGAGAACTAAAGGAGGCTTCGAGGGCGTACTGAGGAACAAAGAAGTAACCGTTCAACCAAGTATATTGAAATACTGTCTGTCGAAGTCTGCCTTTTCTATTGTAGAAACAGGCAGTCTTTAAATACACAAATCTGTTCATGTCTAGCATGAACGAAACTAATCAAGGGTATCAATTGATACTCTTTGGTAAAACTCTTTAAGTATCAAAGCGATACTTAAAACAAAACGTAAAACAAAACCAAGTATCAAACGATACTTAAAACAAACCAAGTATCAAAGCGATACTTAAAACAAAACATAAAACAAAACCAAGTATCAAAGCGATACTTAAAACAAACCAAGTATCAAAGCGATACTTAAAACAAAACATAAAACAAAACCAATAACCAAGTACCCGTACCGGTTACATAAACTCAGAATTGTCTAGGCCAACTGAGATTAGTTACATAGATAGAAATTTGTCTAAGAAGGCTTAAAGGGTTAATCGTTTTGTTTATGACTACTAAGAATGTAAAAAGGTAGAATTGAATCATGAAAACAAAATTATATTGTTAATGTCTCTTCTCCATTGCTTGATGATGTTGAAAAACTGAGGAGGCACTTCGACATTTACATTCTGCATTTGAATGTTCATGGACTACATCTATCTGTCATACAAATTATATACCTCTTTAACTATAACTTGCAATGTTGGGTATTCTTCTGAAGAGTAAACACTAGAAGACCCTGAAAACCATCACATCCTCTTTAGTAATTACTATTTTGCCAATTAAAAACTGTCCTGTTTCCAATAGTAATTATCCCATCTTAAGAGTTATTAGACTTATGGCTTAGTTTTCAAGTTGAACCGAGTTGGCCCCAACAGACTCCCTTATTGATGAAATTATCAGTTTTATCTGTAAGTTGTGTCCACAGCGGTAGTCATAAATGCAACATTCATAGATTACCAACTTCAAATTTCTGTAACTCTTGATCTAACTCACAGATGTCTTCCGAATAACTTCTTACTAATTTGCAGAAGGCTATTAAACCAGATTGGTATATAATCCCTCAGTTGGTAATTTTTGGTTGTTCTAGATCACAGATTTTAGTTGCTATTTGGTATTGGGAATAATTCCCACAATGACAACACATCTCTGAACCTAGTTGTAATAATCTGCAAAGTCTATTAGCTTCTTTAGTAGTGTTCTTTAGAGTTTTAGACTCTCCTAATCATTGTAGTGTGGATGAAAATGAGTTGGCTCTTTACAAAGATCCTCTAACATTCAATACTACATTTTTTGTGCGAACAAGTCCTGTTACTTAAGGCTTAGGCAAATGATGTTCTATCTTTAAAGCCTAGTAACTCTCTGAGTATTTGACGGATTTACTCTGTTCTACTTCCCAGACCTAACTGAAGGTCCCCTCTTATATATTCTGTAAATGGGATCCAGTCGGATAGATAGAAGCAACATATACAGTGTTATTCTGACACCTTCAATTCTGCAGCATTATAGTCACAGGAAGCAACTAAAATTGATAGGTATAATGATATGCGGGCCCGGCAAGGTGACTGGAGAGAGGTATTGGAGACTAGAGATTCCAATTCTAAGTGGAGTTACCCTACTTAGGGTAGTTCCTAGATATCGAATCTCAGTACTCCTAACAGTTTGCAGCTCTTACCTCCTTTCTGGAAGAACACGCTACCTATCAACTATAGTATCCAGAAATCTGATTAGCAACTAGTGAACATATTATACCTGAAGGTACATAGAGGCCTCTATTGAATTCAAATAGGTCTAGTAGAATAATTAGTATAAACTAGAATATTAAAATAAATAATAACAATAGGGGAAATTGTAAAGTATACACAATAGCTAACCTTTTTCACAATTATCTACAATACAGCAATTCAATAAAATATTAACAACTCAAGAACAAACAATATCTATTGTTAAGTGTAGTCAGATTGTAGAATATGTGATACTAGAAGAATCCAAAAAGATAAGTTTAAGAAAAATTGTAGTAAGGAGTGGAGTACTAATAAGAACCTACTCAATGATTATGAGAACTATATATGAATAAGCATGTGAGAACCAGAATTCCAATCTCTGCATTGATGAGAATATCATCCTACTACTTAACTTATTAAAAGGCTCTAATGAGGTTTTTCATTTATATAAAAGTAATATCGAGTAGAGGTAATGTAGTAAGATAGAGACAACTGCTGAATGACCTTCACATAATTGGCAAAAAAATGTTTTCTTTTTTCTTTTTTTCAATTTTTGAAAAAAAAAAACAACTAAAACTTAATGTAAGTAAACAAATAATTTCAAAGGCATTATATGAAAATAAAATCTTCTACTGAAAGCCTATCCAAAAATAAACACTTAATAAAGATTAAAAGGCAAATAGACTTACTTTTTACTACTATTACCAAAACTATAGCTGGAGGATTATTATCTTTACTGATGAATCCTATTTTGAGATGAGAAATCTTCAGTCTTGCTAAGCTTGAGGTGTACTTTATCATGCCAGAGAGGTCTACTAATCATAAAATATTGATTAAAAGTTGGTCTAAGGAGCTACTATTATATTTTGAGATGCAATTAGTTATGGAAAAGCTGGCTAATTTTTATTATTTATGATATTGTAATTTTTTATTTTTTTATCTTATTATTTATTATAATTTTATAGTTTATATAATTTTATTTCTAATAATATTATATATAAAGTACTTAATACTAATATAATATTATTATAAATTAAATACAAGGTTATAGACTTACCTATCATAAAGTGAGTTATCAGAAGTGTTTCTGATCTGAGATAAGTTTAATTAGTGCTTGCGCAATACTGTACTGTATAGTAGGATAAGTTAGTTCAATTGCTAATAGGACACACATGCTCAAGTGAACTAACGAACAAGTTAACTAACAATTGAGTGAACAATCAACATAATAAACAAGTAAACTATCAGCACAACCCTAATGATAACAAATAAATTAAGTTATAGAAATAGAAATAACAATAGCTAATACTTTGTATAACCTTCTCTTACTTCCAGAACTGTAGTTATTCTGTCAGGTATTGATTTCCACAATCTCTTAACAAACTCCTCAGAAACTGTCTCCTAAATCAATGGTAGTACTTGTACCAGCTTCTTCTTAACAGCTTCCTTTCCTCCAGAAGAATTTGTAATCCTAGAATACTACTGGTTCAAGCATATTTTAAGCTCAATCCATGCATGCTCAATGGAATTTAAACCAGAAGAATAAAGGAGATACTCTTCTATCTCAATACAGTTTCTCTCCAATGAAGTCTATAACATTATAAGCCTTGTGAACAGGAGAATTGTCTTGTTGAAAAAGAATATCTTGTATAGTAAAAGAGATTATTTGATGAATAATAGGAAAAAGATGTCTTTTCAAGAATCTAACATACTTGGTTCTATTGACATTTTGAGTAATAGGAATTGGAGAACCTTTTCTCTTATCCTAAAAGCAGCTTCAGAAAAGAAATAACCAAAATTCTCTTATCCTTCTCTTTTGGATGAATACAATCAGCTAGCTACTTCTCTTCTAAGTCTCAGAAAACCTATTACTGCCTTGAATTCTTAGATTTCTCCACACTGTGCTCATCACTCCAAATGACCCTTTTAAAATCCTCTACTCTCTAGTCCCTATGAGATGTAGCCTACTTGAATCTCTTAGCCACATACTCAGGTTTGAGTTTTGACCTGAATTAGACTAGCCATTTTTTGATATTTACCTCTTTGAGTAATCTATTTATTATTTTTATCAATATTAGTTAGTTAATCATCTCCTATTACTCGGAGTAATACCAGTATTAGAAGGTGTAACTAGTAGAAAGGTAAACGGCCAGTGCAGATTTATTCTGGAAAGCTGATCTGGTCATTTTCTGGTTATTTTTGGCTGCCTGGACAATTGTGCAATAATGCTGACTGCTAAGAACTGGGGTATGACCAGCCTAAGGAAGATTTTCAAGAGATTAGTACTCATATGTATAAGCAAGGAAGCTCTTAATTGTTGTTCAAGGCCATCCAATAACTTAAGTAACAAGGGCAATATTCCAGAGGCAGTAGAAAAAGGCAATTATCATTTTATTTTTAATATTAGTCATCTTCCTTCACTGGGTTTTTGGTCTTCACTTTTTTTTGGTACAGAAGGATTTGCATATCCAGATTGATAAATCATGATTAAAAGAATTAATTGAAAAGTGGGTTGCATTAATTATGGTTTATGGGAGTATGAGTAGCTTTACAATGCTGTCTACTTTCATAGTCACAATCAACTTAGAAATCTGATATTTTTAATGAGGTAGCTGACTAAGTCTGAGTATATTTTATGAACACTTTTGACAACTGATTATATGTCTACAATGGCCTATAAAACAGCTACATAGTTCAAGGAAGCAGCTCTAATACTATGAAGAGAGTATGAATTTAAGCTAGCAGAAAATATGACAACCAGTTCATAAGAATTGGAAGCTCCATTCTTTAATCTAATGCTAAAAATAAGAAAAGTTAATAGAAGGTGAGTAATCAATTGGTATATCTATCATAAGTATATTTTTAACATCCTTTTCAATCCTTTTACTACTCAGGTAATAGTTGAGTTTCCTGTCAACAATATTGTAATAATAGAAGATAATACTTTTACACATGTTTACCATTGTCACAATATCTCTTGTAAACAGCATAGAATTACTAAGCTAATTTGGTCTGTCAATTCACTGAATCTAAATCTAATAGAGATAATTTGAACTGAGTTAAAGAATATTTTGCTGGAGAAAATTGGTGCTTGAGTGACTTCATGGTAGATATATCTTGTTCTTGAGAAGGTATATTATAATTCCTTATTTACTATTGTTTATATTCAACTAATCCTTTACTTTGGCTTGGAATAACTATTTTCAAGAGTGAATTAACTACTATATTGACTCTATGCTGAAAAGGAATGTATTCTTATGCGCCTCCCTCCAAGCCCAGTCCATTTCACAGATGTTATGAGATGTTGAGTAGAGGTTTTAGAGCTCTTCCAAATATATAGTAATAAAACAGCTTCTTGTTCAAATTAAGCAGAATATGGGATATAGAAAAATACATACTAAATTAAAGAGTCAATAATTCTAATATTGGTAGAATATGTATTGAAATTTAGAATAGACTGACATCCTTAAACGCTTAAGGAATTTATAAGAGTAATTTTCCATAAACTGAGAAAAAAGTATTTTATAGATTGTGAAAGTTTTAAGATTATTGGTCTAATGTAGACCTTTTTTGAAAATAGTGTAGTAAATAGTTAAATAAGAGATTAATAACAAATACCTACTAGTAGAAAGTTTATTGCATTAAGTAAACTAGTGGTCTGCTTAATAATAAGATAAGGATAATTGTAGTATAGTTATACAAAAAAAAAACACCTATTTAGAAAGCTATAAAGATTTTTCCTGATGACAGAACTGGCAGCTAAGATATATATTTGGAATGGAAATAAAATGTCTGAAAAGAATACTATCAGAAGTTGGTAATTAAGAAATACCTATCTTTTTAGTACTACAGATTGCTCTATATAGGCAACTGGAATTTCATAGTACTATTGAATTTCTATGCAAGAATGTTCAATCAAATGTGGGCAAATAAGAGTTATTTAATTAGGCAGGAAGCCTGATGGTATCAGGATTAGGATCACATATATGATAAGTACAGGAAGGATAATTAGACCTTTGACCATATAATGAGAAAATGCTATTTACTTTAAAAAGTGAGAAAGAAGATAGATGAAAAGATACTGGACATATCCACTAGATTAGTTGTATGAAAGAATGAAAAAGTGGAAATAAAACTGGTAAGCAGTCTGGTTTTCTTTGTTATGTAAAATAAGATATTTTTTTTTGCTTAAGTCTGAGATTTTCCCTTTCACACTGGCATGAGAGTTTAACTTGGAATTATGATAAATTTGTTGCTTGTAGAGTGAATTATATTTATAGTTTGAGATAGGTTCGTATTTGTTTGTTAGTGGTTAAAGTTTCTTTTATTATAATATTATGGATTTTAAGTCATACCTTGGGTTACGTGCCGTGGGTTCCCTGTACAATACAATAAAATGCAAGGAAGTTAAAAAAAACCCTTAGGCTGTCTCAAGGGTCTAAGGGATAATCTCGTCCATCGGACACTATGAATCTTGGTTATCGCAGGAATCCTTTGCCATGAGTGGCAGGCAGCATATTGCTCCAACCACCGTACCACCAAACTATCTCAAAGAGCTCTCGCGAAGTCAATAAGGGGAATTATTACTCAGCCTGGTCGTGTTTCTTGTTTCTTGTCGAAGGGAAAACCGGGGCACCGGTAATCGTATGTCACCCATTGTACTCGAACAGTACCGGTACTCGTACAAATTTGGGTCTGAATGTCAGTGTGGACTGTGCGGATATGCCGGGAAAAACTGCCACGTTCAAAAATTTGATCCGTGGTCCAGGGAATCTACTCGTACACGCCCAGGTGAATTGTAAGACATCCTGCTACGGACATCATTCCACGTTTCTTGATCATGCAAACTGACATAAATTTGTGCTACCGGTGTGCTATGCGGAACCCTCACACTCGACTCGACTGCTCGTTTGGACAACCATCCATCAAACCTTGGCACGACTACTCTACCCCCATTGGGGACGTTTTGCTAAGACGGTCCTAGATCCGAACTGTTCGTGCCCATTTTGTGGCGAGTGGTTGCCTGTTAAAAGTTACAACACGATAAGACACAAATTCCAAAACTCAGCCTGGGCTGCGGGTGTTTGCTCTCTTTAATGTTGGTGCAGGATAGCAATATTCGGCAAACAAAAATGCAAATAAAGGCCCCGTCAAATATCATACGACCGTCTTATTTAGTTTGAGATTCCACTACTGCTTGCGGGAATTGTCAAGTTTGAGCAATAGTGCACTAAGTTGGCGCACATTTCGCAGGGTTAGCGTAGTTTTGCTCTGATCATGGAATTTCGAGTTATGATCGTCGTGACAAAAAACCTCTCTCCCCTATCGAGGTTGATCACCAGCTTGCTCTCTTATTTTTTTTCTTTTTTTTGTTGAGGAAAGGAATGAATCATGAAGGTCGCGAGCTTAAGGACGCCGGTGTCTTATGAAGCTTGGCTGACCTTTAGCTTGGATTTGGCCTACCCACGATCACTACCTATTCCATCGCCGTGAGAATCTGATGTGAGAGATCGTGGTTGTTTTTTTTTCTTTGCAATGTAAAAAGATATATAGCCAATCATATACTTTGTTTATGTCATTTGTTTTTGTGGTTTAAATCTGCTAAGAGGAAATGCATTCCAGTACTTGCCGTAAGTGCTCAAGGGCAGTATAGTGAGAACGCCCGCTCAATGCCAACCTCGATAGCCTATCGATATCGACAACTCTCAGCTCAATTAATCTACTCTACAGTAAATAAAATCTCTGATGGCTGCGCTTCCAAGCAAAGGCACAATAACCCGTACGATGTTTTCACAAGATAGTGCCTTCACCCTGCGAAAAGGCCCAAGCACGGCTCACCACTGTCGCAAGACTTGGTAGCGATTAGAAATGGACAGCTCGGATCACTCTGTTTTTCCATTTTTTTCCATTTTTTCCCCCGCTATGGTTGGGTAGGACACGATATGTTCCCCGCAAGAGCTGAGTGGCAACATGCGAGTACTCGTTCCAACCAAGAGTACCGTGCCCGAGCATTTAAGCGGGAAAACAGGGATGGGCCAAGGAGGGTGAGAAATGTATAGGGGGTCGGTGTCGAGGTTAGCAGGGAGGATGGAAGATCTTAAGGGGATTGTGGAATGAATACCAAGGTGGAGAAAATAAGATACAAATACTAGTCTTTGAGTAACACCATATCTATAATAATATGATACAGGGTTAGTTATATAAGATTCAGGCAAAAATTGTATAAAATAAAACAAAATCTAGGTCCATTCAGTTTACCACTGAGTATCACTCCCATGGGTAGTTATAACTGCCTTAATACGTCCACTGGCATTTACTTTATCGTGTTCTGAAACATATAGCTATTAAGTACTAGTACTCTCAAGAATATAACTTTATATTAGGCATATGAAAGTTATAAGTTATCATAGCTAAGTGTTCAAAATAAGCATACTATTCTTTAATTCAAGAAATCTTTCAGCCAACATTCCTCTCTGGCTTCCTTACAGGACTCATGCATTATAAGTAAAGTTTTAGAGAGTTAAATCCTAAGACTATTATTAGGTTAGAAAAAGAAAAACCACTTCATAACACCTATAGTTTGCTGCCATCTGTCCAACCTTATGCTGTTTACAGGATATATAAGGTAATCTTTGGTGATATCGATAAAGTGGAATGGAGAAAATCTGTTAAGTATCTATGAAGATAACAGGCTTCAAAGATGTATTACTGGAACTATAGACTGGAGGCTATTGAAATTCTTAATTCCCTTCATATATATATTATATTTAATAATAGTATATATTTTCTCTTACTTGATTAATATTTTGATAAAATTTAATCTAAGTACTACATATATTACTACAGTTAAGACACATTTTACATTATTTTATTAATATTTCATGATAATAATTAGAGATTATGCATGTATTTCTTTCTTTAATTTGCAAGACATTTCATCATTTTTAGTATCCTGCTTAAACATTACTTTCATGATAATTTCAACAGACTTAATATTATTATAATTTTCTTTATATTTTCTCAGATTCATATATGCTTTATAAGATTTCCTTGGCAGATTTTGAGGATCAAATATATCTGCCCTAATGTTTTTCCTACTTATGTTATAGATTTACATGACTACACTTATGTTTTTCTCTTCATTTTATCTCTATTATACAAGATTTATATAGAGGATGCAAATCAGTATATTGTTAGGCAGTGTAATGATCCCTCCTTGGATGGTTAGTTCTTAGTGATGGAGAACGATACTTATCTTCTCTTTCTTCTCTTTTCTTCGTCTTGCGATAGTATTAGGCCTCTACCTATGTTGCCGATAGTACAAGACTTCTATCTTCTATCGAGAACGCCTATTGTAAGCTTTCTCCAACTCTTCTTCATGAAGAGCTTTCCTTGGCGTAACAATAATGTTGCAATAAAGATAAAGATCATAAAGGTGTTTTATATTCGTCAAAGTAATAAGTAGGAAAAGTACTTAGAACAAAGCATGAAGAACCTATCCTCCTCAGCCATATCGGCCTCCTTATATAGTATTCTTCCCACCCATACTCATGTGACCCAAAGTGGTCACATGTACGAAACCAAATCATAACAAACTAGTCATGTGACCAAAGTGGTCACATGCTCAAAACCCATGACCTCATAGCGAGGTCATGTGCAAAACTCATAAACTAATCATAACGCAATAAACAAGTCATATGACTCAACTGAGTCATATGCATGAAACCCATGACCTCATAATGAGGTCATGTGCGAAACATAAATCATATGCGCAAGGCTTACCCGCAAGGCACACTCGCAAGGCATACTCGCCAGGCGCACGTCCCATGACTCATATTTGAGCCATGTGCGAAAGCATCACAAATCCCACACATAACAAATCATATGACTCAAATGAGTTATATGTATACAACAATAACATACCTGTGACTCATAACCATGTGTCACGTGAAACCTTTTTCATGCCAAGCCATGTTTGTGACATTAGCTCCCCTCCTCCTAAGCCTGAGTCCCATCAGGCTTTTTCTCCTAGTTTCAATAGTTCCTGTCATACTGAGCGCATGGTCCTTCTCAGCTTGTGGAACTTTTCATCTGCCGTCCTCCATCTGACCCTTACTGATTCTAGGGTCAGATTCGCCATCTCGATCGTGTGCCGCTGATTATCATTCAGCTGTCTGAACTCCATGATTGTTTTGTCGTTTGCCGAAATTGTGGCCTTGGCTTGGCCAAGTTGTTCTCAGAGTTCCTGGATTTGCTTGTGTAGGCTCCTGACGTCCGGTTCCATGTCTGCTGAGGAGTTTTGGGCTCCTCCCTCCCTGGACCATGTCCTCGTGGCCCATGCCTTCCTAGCATCTTCTTCTTCCAACTCTTTCCTGCTTCTATCCTTCTGTGAGTAGAATCCTGCCGAGATTTTCTGTACCCTGTGCATCCTGTACTCATTTCTGAAGCATTGTTGCCAATGCTTCAGGACGTGGTCTGGGTATGGACCATGCTTTTGACATTCCCTCGGGAACCATCCCAAGCCTTCTTTGTCGGCAAAATGTGTTTGGCAACTGTCATCATAGCATACGGTCCATGATATGGCGTTATGCTGTGCTTGTTTTTCCCTCTCTCTGAGTTCTTCGTCGGTTGGCCCCATGAATGAGTATTCGGGGCTGGTCGGTATGGTTTGGCGAGAACTATCGCCCTAGTCCTCATGTTGTTGCAATGGCGTGGGAGCCTTTCCCTCGCCTTTGTCTTGGTTGAACGTGATCGTTACCTAGGCCAGGCTTGCCTGGGTATCGCTGGTGGAAGTTTGAGATGGCATCTTGTGCGTGTTCAAAGTTGTGTGCGAAATACCAAGTTTTATCGTATTCAGATGAATATCTTGTCCACTTGGCTTGATATTGGAGGTGACTGTGGAAGAAGCGAGAATCGACTATTTCTTCAAGCTCGTATTCTGGTTCTCCGTCAAGTTCAATCAGAGGGGGAGGAATAAGTATTTGTAAGGGAAACTTGTTGTTGTTGTGTAATTTGAGGAGTGAGATGTATAATGTGTTGTGTATTCGCATCGAGGTTGGAAGGTCAAGTTTATAAGCTCAGCTACTCACTCTTTCCAATATCCTGAATGGTCCGATTTTCTTGTAGTCCAATTTCTTTGATGGTCGCGTCATATGGATATTGCGTGGTATTAGCCATGCCATATCTCCCAGTTGTATGTTCGGATCTGGTCTTCGGTGCTTATCATATTGTTCTTTTTGTTGTTGTTGTGCTTGACTCATTTCGTATTATAATGTCTCGTGTAGTTTTCCCATATCTGTTATATCTGGTATTATACCATTAATTGTATAATATGTGGTCTGACTTTGTAGATATTGTCCGTAATTCGCGAAGAAGGGTGTCGTGCCGATCGTTTCTTGCTTTCCATTGTTGTATGCGAATTCAGCCATTAATAACAGTTTGTACCAATCATCTTATTGATAATTGATGTAGGCCCATAAATATTGTTCGAGTATCGCATTTACCCGTTCTGTTTGTCTATCCGTTTGTGGGTGGAATGCTGTGCTCATTCTGTTTTGTATCCCCATTTCTCTGGTTACTTTCTTCCATAGTCCCAATGTGAATTGTGTTCCTCGATCGGTAATAATATTCTTTGGGAGGCCGTGAAGTCGGAAGACTTCTCGGAAGAATGTCTGTATAAAATCCCTCGTGTTGATATCTTTTCTGACCGGAATGAAATGACTTATTTTGGTCAGACGATCCACTACGACCAGGATGATATCGCAATTTTCCGATGCCGGTAGGTCCGTGATAAAATCAATAGTAATTGTTTCCCATGGTTGTTTGGGAACTTCGTTTGATTTCAGTAATCGATATAGTGCATGTTTAGCCGTTTTTGTCCTTTGGCATATGTCACAGTTTTTGACATATCGTTTGACATCTTCGTATAGCTTTGGACAATAGAATGACCTCGTGATGAATTCCGTGGTTTTAGCCTTTCCTCCGTGTCTTGCTGTTCGGATATTGTGGTGTTGTCGTATGATGTTTGTCCTTATCTCTTCTTTTTTTGGAATCTATTGTTTTTTTGTCGTACCACATGTTCCCATCCTTCCCTTGACATAAACCCAGAGCAATTCCTTTCATCTCCTTTTTGCCTTCCTTCAATGCTCCTCTTATTGCCTGAATTATTTTGTCCCCTTAGTTTGCCTTCTCAATCTTCCTTTCCTCAGTTGATGTGAATTGGATAACTGCCATTGCCTCGAAGTAGGTTTTTGGTAATAGCGTTCGTGTTTTCTGTTTGATTCTTTCATCTTCTTTTGTTTGTGGTTTGTTGCTTGCAATCCTTGTGAGAGCATCTGGCTTTCCACTCTCTTTGCCTGGTCGATATTCAATTTTGAAGTTGTATTTGCTAAGATGTTCCATCCACCTTATCTGGCGGTCGTTTAGTTCTTTCGTAGTCATGAACGGGACCAGATTCTTATGGTCGGTTAGAACTCGGACTGGATGGTCGTTGTTCAAAATGTATCTCCTCCATTCTTTTAATACTTGAACTATCGCTAATAGTTCTTTGTTCGCAACGTCGTAGTTGCACTCCGTGGGGGTCATTGTCTTGGATTAGTAAGACACTGGCCGCCATTTTCCATCATCGCATTGTTGCGATAGTATGCCTGAGCACACATATTTTGAGGCATCCGTTTCGATCATTGTCCTTCGGTTTGGGTCGAAATGAACCAGTATAGGTGCTAATGTTAGATGTATTCATATGGCATTATATGCTTTCTGTTCTGTTTCTCTCCATTCCCATTTCTTGTCTTTCTTTGTTAGATTATAGAGTGGTTTTGCAAGCCTGCTGAATCCCTCTATGAACCTTCGATAAAAGTTGCAAAATCCCATAAAGCATTGAACATCTTTTTGTTGCTTGGTTTGGCCCAATCCCATATTACTACTGTTTTGACAGGGTCGACCTTGACCCCGCTTTGATTGATGATAAATCTGAGGTACTCTGTTTCTTCTTTATGGAATTCACATTTTGTTGGTTTGATCTTCATTCCTGATCCATGTATTGCGGCCATGATATTGCTGATATCCTTCTGGTGTTGTTGCATGTTTTCCGAGTAGATGAGTACATCGTCCAAGTATACGATGCAACATATGTCGAGGTACTTATTGAGAACCTTGTTGATCTATCTCTGGAATGAAACCAGTGCATTGATTAGCCCGAAGGGCATAACCAAGTAATCGAACATTCCGTATCTTGAGGCGAATGTAGTCTTCTATTCGTCTCCTGCCTTGATGCGTATATTGTGGTATACGTCCTTGATGTCGAGTTTGGTGAAGTATTTTGCTGACTGCAATCTATCCAGTGCTTCTCCAATCAAGAGCAGCGGATGTCGATCTTTCTTGGTAACTGAGTTGAGGGTTCTGTAGTCCATGCAGAGTCTCATTTTTCCATCTTTCTTTTTGACGAATAGTATTGGGGATCCTCCCGATGCGAAGGAGTCTCTTATCCATCCTCACTTTAGGTTTTGCTCCATGTACTTCCTCAGTTCTTCGAGCTCTGCTTCCCCTAGTGGGTATAACTTCTTGTAGGAAATCTCTTTTGTTTTTCCCGTTTTCTCGTCTTTTTCTAGCTGAATTTCGTGATCGATTCCTGGTCTTCGAGGTGGTAGCTCCATAGCTTCCTCTTCTTGGAATACGTTTGTGAATTGATGATATTCCTTTGGAACTAATTCTTTCCATTCTTTTTTGCTTTGATATTTCCTATCTTGGATTGCCAGTTCCGTGCTGATGTTGATTTTCGCTAGAACCGCCTTTTTGTCATTGTAGGTCCATTTGAGAATTCCTATTTTATCTCCCTTTCGATAGTACCGTCTGAAGGCCTATGCTGTGATCTCTTTGATCTCGATTCTTTTTATTGTATCGGGCTCTTTTTGGTCCGTTCTTCCAAATTTCTTATTTCCCCTTGTGGTTTCTTCCAGTTGATCTACTTCGTGCAGATCTTCTTTGTTGAACTTTTTCAATGATCAACTGTGCGATTCGATCGCCTTTTTGGACTTCGTAGTCCTCTTGAGCCAGGTTGGCCAGGACCACTTTGATTTCACCTGTATAGTTGATATCGATCACACCTGCCATGGTCATGAGTCGATGTTTGACTGCTAGACTACTGTGGGGTGCTATTCGTCCATAGGTACCTTCTGGTAGTCTGATAGCTATTCCTGTTGCTATCATTGCCTGCCCATTTGCAGGTATCTTGATTCCTTCGTTGGTATACAGGTCGTGTCCTGCTGTCTCTTTAGAACCCTTAGTAGGCACTTTTGCCTCTTGGTCCAGTTTTTGTATCTGGACTCTTTTATCTTACCACATCTCGGCGAAATCTGCATGCAAAGTTTCTTCTTCCGCCTCTCGTATCGGTATCGAGTAGACCACAGGCGAACTGTTGAGACATCGTGTCGCACATAGTTGGCTTGTAAAGGTCATCTTGTTCTCGTTCCGATCGATTGTTGGATTATGTTTTCGCAACCATGGCATTCTGAGGACTATTTCATGGTTCTTGAGATCTGCTACCTGAAAGGTTGCCGTTTCCCTATGGCTGTCAATGTCCATAGGTACTGTCGCCATATGGGTTATAAGACCCATTGCGCTTGGCTTTCCATCTGCTAGGTAGACTTGTCTCGCTTTCTTCGCTTCTTTCGCGTGGAGGCCGTATTTGTCGCAGATTTCCTTGTCGATGAAATCTTCAGTAGTCCCGGAGTTGAGCATTGCATATTTTGTTGTTTCTTGGTCTTCTTCATTGTATATCTTCGTTTTGATCATCACATGATCTCCATCTCCTTCTCCTCTTTGCGTGTGTAGTACCGTGTAATAGTTTGCTAACTTGATGGGTTTTCCAGGTCCACATCTTAGGTCTCCCAGACCACTATTTACTGGGAACCTTCATCGTTTTCCACCGGTAAATCTTCTGCGACCGTTTCATGAATGTTGCTCCTTGTTTGCTTCTACAAGCAATTATTTCCAGCAGCTTTATTGCCTTGGTATCTACTGTCGGGTCAGCTTCTGCATTCTCGTATCTGATGTCCTGCTTTTCCGCACCTCAAGTAGAGTTTTCCGTTCATTCTTCTGGTGTATTCTTCCTTAGATAGGTTTAGAGCAGGTCCCACCCTTGATTTGTCCAACTCTATTGGTTCACCTGTTGGCAATGCTTGACTTTCTCCTCAAGCTGCTTGCAGTTTGAAGGTTCCGTCCACATTCCTGGAGGATTGGACCATCCTGTATGCTATAGTATTTTCTGAGTTGCTTCGAACCATGTTTAGCTTGCTTTCCTTATCGATAGCCCACCTTGCAAATCGTTCTGCCATGGTGTAATGCAGGTCGGAGATTCCCCACGCCTCTCGGAGTCTTTCACTACAGTTTCTCAGGAGGATGATGTATAGAGTAGCATCATCAAATTCTGCCTCGTATTCCAACAGTCGGCATTCGTTCCAGTATGCCGAAAAGGGTTGTTTTCCTTGTTGGAGTTTTTCCAGCTTTCGTCTTGCTGTCTCTTTGGCGTTGGGATCTCCAAATTGTTTGAAGAGTGTCGCTTTGAACTCTTTGTACATGACCCATTCTCTCTGCTTCCTTCCATCCTGGAAAGGCATGATCCATTGTCTCGTGAGTCCTCTTAGTAGTGATTCTACATATGGAATCTTGATCTCATCGTGGTGTTCTCCATCGCCTTTAATGGCAAAGTATCCTTCACATTGTACCAGGAATATTTGTAGCTTGTCCTCGACTCCTTCGTATGTGTCAGGTTTCTTTGCTTTCGGTCATTGGATGTTTCCTTGTCCTGTGTTTCGTGTTACTGCTAGAAATTCTTGAAACTGATTCTCAGTCATTCCAAGTATGATAGTGCCTAGTGCGGGAGCAGCCGGGGTCGGTAGCCCAGGTGCTGCTGATCCTGACATTCTCTCGGGTCGGAGAGTTCCTGCGGGAGAGCTATCGACTGGTGATCCTTTCTCGGGGGTTACCGGGCTTGCTGCTCTTGAGGGCTCTGCTGAAACGTGATCTAGGGCGTCGCTGAATCCCCCTAGATTGAGATTTTGATCATTGATGTCGATATCTCCTTCCCTGTCTGAGTTGAAGGATGCCGTCTTGTATTTTTTAGCGTCACACTAGGTGACACTTTGTAATGTAACGATCCCTCCTTAGATAGTTAGTTTTTGGTGACAGGGAACGATACTTATCTTCTCTTTCTTCTCTTTTCTTCGTCTTACAATAGCACTAGGCCTCTGCCTACATTGCTGATAGTATAAGACTTCTATCTTCTATCGAGAACGCCTATCGTAAGCTTTCTCCAACTCCTCTTTGTGAAGAGCTTTCCTTGGCATAACAATAACGTTGCAATAAAGATAAAGATCGTAAAGGCGTTTTATATTCGTTAAAGTAATAAGTAGGAAAAGTACTTAGAAGTCAATCTAATTTTATTTAAACTCGTACCGCCAACACTGGCATACGACCAGCCCCTACTGGCACAAGGATACCGCTAACCAGTATACCACTAATCCTAAGCTAACTAAGTCTACGGCCCCGTACCTGCCATCCCCGAGTCATGCCTGCACAAGAACTAATTACAAGACCATCAAACAACCCAGCGTCTGCCCTGGTTCAAGTCCGTAGCCCCTCTGGTCTGAAGCCAACAGGCACTAAGCGTAGCCGAAGCTGAGCAAAAGACCAACCCAACCAGGTTCCTCATCCAACAATAAAATCACTACCACCCGGTCTTAACACCGTCCCGCAAAAACCTCCACCACAGTAGAAAACCAAAAAACACCAAAACATAAACTACAGGCGACACAATGGCAGAGAGAAGGTGACCAACATGTCCACCTCTCGCATCCGCATGCCCGGCCATCGACCCTACGAACCCACTTTGCCAAGTGTCTCCGAAGAGTGTAATGGTGAGGAGGACCTGTACCCGCTGCCTGTTCCCCAAAAAACAAAATCCAAAAACACAGGAAATACATAGAGGTAGTGACAGACCGAAATGGTCAGTAGGGCCTATCTCCCACCCGTGGTGCCTTGCCCCCGCCAGCCATGCCCATTGCCAAAACAAAGAAACTAAAGAAACCAAACAAACTCCACAACACCCAGCACGCAGAACCCAAACAAGTCCAACCAGGTGGTCGCAACCCACTATCCACACAGGTGGCCATCAGCCAACCAGTCCACCGGGGAGCCTTACAGCACTCAGCAGCTTCGCCCAACAGCCCAAGCCGGACTGGAAACACTTAATTAGACCTCGCCTAACCTGATGCAGGCCTGACTGGTGCTCGCAGGTGCCTCTCTCCCCCCAATCAGCCCCCTCCAGGCCCCACACACCAGACTCCACAGAGTCCATCCAGCCCCCCCAGCCCTGGAGACAGATCAACCATCTGATAGCAATGGGACAGCGTATACCCAGCCCCACCAGGCAGCCATTGGTCTTGGCCACATGAATAGAGCCCCAATCCTCAACACCATATAACTGAGGGGGGCCCACCAGCCACAGCCGGGAGCTACAAAGGAGGTGGCACCAACACCCGAAGGTATCAGCACCTGCCACACCATCCAACCCAGCTGAACCGAAGTCTAACCGAGCCGGGAAAGAGTAAGCAGAGCCAGCCGAAGCCAGCCCCACAGGTCCAGCAACAGGCATGGACCGAATAACGGGTAAGAGGCATCTCCAACTGACGTGACAAGAAGGGGGAGGGTGAAACAGAAGCAGACAAACAGAAGGTAGGCCCTACTGGTAATGGGTGAAGCCGCCAACCACAGACCACAACTGAACCACCCAGACGCACAGATAACGTGAGTGTCTAGCAGCCAATCGTCCCACACTACCCCAGGCAGCAACAATAACCACACCAGGGGGTAAGAGTTTTCAGGGTCAAAGCCATCCCCACAAATGCCGGGAGGAGACGCCTGACTGAATCACCGTAAATGCCGCAAGGACAAAAACTCCAAGGGAACGGCGATAAACAACATCGTAAGATTCCGACCATAGAAACGAAAATGTAACGAAGAGGGGCTGGGCGGGTACCGCCCTGCCACCTGAGTGATGATGCAGCCGGTACTATGAGTTGATACTTGGGAAGGTTATCAGTCTAACCCAAGGGCGTTTTGTATCGGGAGAACTAAGGACTCCATTAAAACCCAACAAAAGACATGAGCTGGCCCAAAGAATGACATGGGTGATCCCCCCAAATACAATATTCAATCCCCCCAATCGAACGCGAAACCTGCGAGTAAACGATAGACAGGAAGCCGTAGACGTTTTACGGAAAGGGGCTCGTATGCGACCATGATGAAGAGCTTGAAGTGACAGTATCGTGAGAAACCATCAGGCGACAAAACGAGAAGCAAACAAGTAGTCCGCCACCCAACACCTAACAGACCTCAACACCAAAGAATCCAGGAACTACTGAGCGGACTCAGATATCTCCCCCAGAATCGAAGGCATCAAGGCCCATCATGATGGCGAAAGAAACGCTTGGGGCGAAGCGACGGCAAGGACGAGGAAAAGTACTTAGAACAAAGCGTGAAGAACATATCCTCCTCGGCCACATCGGCCTCCTTATATAGTATTCTTCCTGCCTGTACTCATGTGACCCAAAGTAGTCACATGTGCGAAACCAAATCATAACAAACTAGTCATGTGACCAAAGTGGTCACATGCTCAAAATCCATGACCTCATAGCGAGGTCATGTGCAAAACTCATAAACTAATCATAACGCAATAAACAAGTCATATGACTCGACTGAGTCATATGCATGAAACCCATGACCTCATAACGAGGTCATGTGCGAAACAAAAATCATATGCACAAGGCTTACCTGCAAGGTACACTCACAAGGCATACTCGCCAGGCACACATCCCATGACTCATATTTGAGCTATATACGAAAGCATTACAAATCTCACACATAACGAATCATATGACTCAAATGAGTTATATGTGTACAACAATAACATACCTGTGACTCATAACCATGTGTCACGTGAAATCTTTTTCATGCCAAGCCACGTTCATGATAGGCAGAGATAACCTGATAAATTTCAGTATAGTCTGAGCTAATCAAAATTCGTTTCTGTAGACGGAGATTGTCTAGAAAGGCTTGGACTTCACTTGTTTTGTTTATGACTACTAAGAGCGAAGTAAAATAGGTAAAGTAGAATTGAATCGTAAAAACAATATTATATTGTTAAGGTCTCTTCTCTGTTGCTTGATGATGTCTAAAGCTTGTGAGGCACTTTGATATTTATATTCCGCATCTGAGTATTCATGGACTATATCTATTTATTATACAACTATGTACCTCTCTGATTATAACTCACAACATTAGATATTCTTAAAAGATGCGAATACCAGGTGACCCTGAAAATCACCACACTCACTTCAGCAATTATACTGTTCCCAATAGTAATTATCTGATCATTAGAGTCTTTTGACTTATAGCCTAGTTCTCAAGTGCAACTGAGTTGGACCCAATTGTCTTTGTCATTGATGAAATGATCAGTTTCATCTGCGAGTTGTATCTGCAAAGGCAGTCATAATTGTAGCCTTTCTAGGTCACCTGACTTCAAACCATCATAACTCCTTATCCTACCAATATATATCTTCCAGAGGACTTCCTACTAATTTCGAGGAAGCTATTCCACCTGATTGACAAATAATTCCATGGTCGGCAACCCTTGGTTGCTCTGGGTAACCGGGTTTCAATCACTATTGTAGTATTGGAAGTCATCCCCACAGCTACAATACATTCCAAAACTTAGTTATAATACTCCATGAAGTCTATTGGCTTCTATAGTAGTATCCCTCGGAGTTCTAGACTCTTCTGGTTATTATAAGGTGGATGCGAATGTATTAGTCTCTTGTTGAGATTCGTTATTATTCGATACTATCTCTTCGTGTGAAAACATCCTATTACATACAGCCCATACTAAGGATACTACATCTTTGAAGCTTAGTAGCTCTCTTAGTAATTAATGGATTTACTCCATTCCACTTCCCAGACCTAGCTGAAGGTCTCCTCCCATGTATCCTGTAAACAGGATTTGGTCAGACAGACAGCGGTGACGTATACAGTGTTAATCTAACACCTTCAATTCTATAGCATTATAGTCATAGGATGCAACAAAGATTGATATGTATTATAACCTGCGGACCCTGTAAGGGGGCCGGAGGGGGGTATTGGAGACCAGGTATTCCGATTCCAAGTAGGATTACCCTACTTAGAGTGATTCCTAGGTATTAGATCCTGGTATTCCTAATATGAGCTCCCTCCTCTTAAGGCTTCACCCCGAATGCCTTTTGGGTACATATAAAATAAATTACAAATTAATACTTGGTTTTGTTTTTTGTTTTGTTTTAAGTATTTCTATGATACTTGAATTGTTTTAAGTATTGTTTAATACTTGATTATGTTTTGTGTTTTGTTTTAAGTATCATTTTGATACTTAAGTGGTTTTATTAAAGTGTATTGATTGATATCTTTGATTAGTTTCATTCATGCTAGACATGAATAGCTTTATGTATTTAAAGACCACCTGATTCCACAATGCAAAAGGTAGACTTTGATTGATAGTATTTCAATATACTTGGCTGAACTGTTACTCTTTATTTTTCCCAGTACATCTTGGAAGCCTCTTTTAGTTTGTAGCTCTTGGCTCATCTCTGGTAGAGTAGGCCACCTGTCAACTATCATACCTTATCCTAAGACATAATTTGCACCTTGTGAACACATTATACTCACACAGTACTTTTATCCCAACATTCAACCTCTAGTTACACAGTTGCAAGTGATATCACTATATCACTGGACTCCTGGGCAACAACCTTTCTTCTCTAATACCAATCTTATGATTCAATCCGTGCCCTTAAACTACCTACATTCACCAACTCCAAGAAACTCCAGTCCAATACCATAGAATGTAGATTCTATTGGTACTGAAGATAAATTGGAGGATGATAGAGAGGACTATGATGAACATTTATCTTGTATTCCTACTAAGTAGAGCACACAGGACATCATCATGCCTTTTAGCAGCTCTGATATGGAGTTTTGAATTAGGCTACAGTAGAGCCTGCTATGCTAGAGGACTTAAATCCAGGGAACTCTGATAGGCCAGTGGATTGTTGAAGACAGCAGGTTAGGTTTTGGTGTAAACAAGTTTAAACTTCAGAGAATTTCACCCACAACTGGCATCTGAGACCATAGTAGAGGGGAGATATCTGGGATAGCAAATAAATTGTCTATGTGGACAGGTGTTAGAAATTTACAAATTTCCATCCAGTCCGGAAACATGCAAAATCCGGTACAGTGAGGTCTAATTGTAAGTAACCCAATTAAATCTCCCAAAATTATCCAAGACAGTAAAGTATCCGGTAGAGGGAAATCTGGGACAGTGGGGTTCGACTGTATTTACAAAATTCAATAATACTCAGCACTGGAATGAGAATACTAAATTAAAAGAAATCTTAATGATATTAAAAGAAAAATTATATATCAATATAAGTTAGTGTTGTTATTTAGATAAAAAGTATTTGTTTGAATACAATTAATCAAATAAGAAAAAGAAAATGAGGAGAATATTAGAGTACTAGTATGATACTATTAAGAAAATAGATAAAGATAACAACTGCAATTAAGGAGTGATTTAGGAGGTAAAGTATGAATTAGTAAAATTACTTAAATAAATAAAAAATTATTAGCTACTATATTTTAAAGAACAAAGAGACTAGAAGAAATAGGAAAGAAAAGTAAGAAAACTGTCTACTTCAAAAAGGAGTAATTTTGAGTCCAAATTACTGGTATGAAACAATAAAGTTAGTAAACAAACTACTTCGTTATAGGATAAAAGAAGAAGAAGAAAAATCTAATAGAAATACAGAGAGGTATTAGCTCATTGTCTCTGTTAATATTTTGGAGTATCTTGTAAAAGATGTTCTTGTGATTTTGTCCAACTGTCTTATGTGTTGTATTTATTTTAGGAGAAAAATAGAAGATAGATATTTTCTTATAAGTAATTTAAGAAATGTCATCCACTGGCATACAACTCTTTTTTACTTTCACAGTAGTTACCAAGATAAACCCTTAATAAATTTTTTAATATTCTTATTAGAAAACCTATAAACTAAACTTTTTCTTTGTATGATAGTATATAAATTATGAGTGTTATGAAAAGAAGTGATAATTACAATGTGCTATCAAAGTAGGAGTTAGGGAAATCTCCTACCTACGAGCTAAGACTTAAAAATAAATAAATGAGAAACTGAGAACAAATAATTGGAAGAGGAATGGTACAGGTGAGGTTTTAGAATAAATGTTACAAAGGAGGAAGGAAGAGAGAAGAAGAAAAACTTTTTGTTCTATATTTTAGAACAATGTGTTCTTCTAACTGCATGTATCATAGCATGGGCTCAAATCTAGCAAGTCTTATTTTATTTGTCCAGTTTCCACCACTTTAAATTTTAGGAGTTTAAAAGTTTAACGGCCCAAAAGGTACACTTGCACCCGCCGTAATCCTGCTGCTACTGACAACCAAAACCCATCTGATGGGAGTGGGTTGTCCAGGTCAGTACGGTATTCTACTACCAGATAGCGAAAGCGAACTAAATTGCGAAGGGACGGCTGCAACATCCTATTGGGTCACTGTTTGGAACAGAGCACCACTACATCTGGTATGAGGCAAACGATGAGCTACGGCAAATCGCTAACCTGGATGGCTAAAACCTAAAGAATATATCTGGTAGACCAGGCGATATAAAAAAACAGGTTCGGTTTTTGAGTGTCAAAGATCACAGAATTTCATATGGGATAGCTAGGTATCAGTTGTTGAAATTTGGGATAGCGAGGTTTCACTCAATTTATCCTTCGCGGCCATATGAAATGTGTATTGCCAGGTCAGTGGTACCCCATCCAAGCCGCGCACCACAGGACCCATCACTGCCCCCGAATAGTTTTCGGAACATTCTGAAGATACATCCACCACCATAGACTCAGGAGCATTACCGAGCAATTGGGTGAGTTTCCCAGAAGAATTCTTTGTTGTGTCATAGCTCGCAGCAGATGGGGCAAAAGTGTGGACAGCCACAGTGGGGCTAAACAAGAAAGACATGTGCCGTAACCGTGTTCTAACAAAATCGTCATCTGCAACTGGACCTTTCAAATCGCGGCTTGGTGTCAATAAGACGGCATGGGAATCTACGGAATTATTGCTCCTACGCATAAGTGATGTTTTGGGAAGTGTTGCAAGTTTCGAAGGATAACGGGATGTGCGATTGGTTCGGGAACCTCTGGCGGATAGTTTGGGAGTGTGGTAGGTTGTACTAGAGCTTTAGCGATCTGCGGGGAAGGTTCTCCAGACGTCCTTTCCCCCGCCGCCACGGGAGCCTGCAGAGGAATGGGGACACACGTGGGGGGGGCATAGAAGTAGGTTTGGTGGTCTGTGGCACTATTAGGATGTGTTGATCATGTTTTATCTATAAACATGCATTTAACGTTAGTTTAGTTTGGTGGACGAGCGCAAGGACAAGAGGGGGACTAAGCTTATGACCATACCTTCCCCGCCTTCCCTACATCGTGGCAAGGCTCCGGGCGAATCCTCTCGCTCCATCTACCGCATTAATAAGAAGCCGCCGGAGTGGGGTTTGTAGCATCCGCTATGATCTCGGATGCCAATCACCTTACCGCCAAACTTAAATAATGGGTAAATGAGTCACTTTGAATACCTCTCTAACCTAGCTTCTTTCTGTGAGGGGAAATCGTTGCAGTGCGGGGTAATTGTTGAAATCTATTGTTGGGATCTCTGTGCTGGTGGGATGAGGGTTGAGCGCAGGTTGTGAGGTATTTGGTAAAACATGTTAAACTCTACGAACCTTTCAAAACAAGCTATTCTGCTACTCAGATTTGAGAGAAATAATGACTAGCAATTGAGGTGATCATATGTAGATTTCTCTGACTTCACTCTAACCATTGTCCATTTTCGTGATTGCGGATGCGTAAGCGTATTAGGATTTAGCGGGTATGATATTCTATCGACGCACCCCTAAAATCAAAGCTAGGCAGCTAACCAATCAGAAATAGCACCAATATCATACTTAAATTACCTAATAATAATAAGTGGTATCCTCAGGATTATTTGCTGCTCCCACGCCACAGTAATGGCTGGGTATAAATTATTAATGAAAATTTACGTGCTCCGAATGATATTGGCCAGATGACTGATAAAGGGGGGAGTTCTTTACACCGATAGATGTCATCTAGTGTCTTGGGCAGATGGCCATATAGGAATTTGGCATAATTGATGCTGCTACAGATTTCTGTCTTGAGCACGTCAAAGGTGTGGTGACAGAAGCCCAAGTTATACGGGAGTAGCTTTTGTACGTGATGGGTATCGCTTGTGATAATCTACGCTAAGGCAGGTGGTTTGGTATATCGAGTGATTATTTATGAGGATGATAGAACCAATTCGGGCTCAGGTTTGTCTTGCTGGGTGAATCCATTAAACAGTCTTTGATTCTGGTCAATTTTTATGGTAATTTGGAAAATATTTCTCTGTATAATATATAGATATACCCTTTCACTGACATACTGAAGTTGCCTAAGCCTGTCAATGATGATATTGGTGGCAAACATTCATGTATCATAGCCTGACTAACCAGAAAACAACGGGCAAACCCCCCACCCTATATCCTCATAGCAACAAAATAGTATAATATCCTGAGGTCGGCCAAAGAAACACTCTCCCTTCCCACTTTCCTTCGCTCCAAAGCAGCCTCTTTCCCCTATCCCACATTCTCCAGCCAACATCCACCGAACAAAACTCTCCAAACTTACTCCGGCTCCTCTCTGGCAACCCGTGCTACCCTTACCACCACCAGGGGAGAATAAAAATGTGTTACCACGCATGCCTGATCTTCTCCTGCGGCCACATCCTCCTCAGCGATCTCCCGGTAATGTCCTGCAGGGTGCAAACCCGCCTCACCGCCCAAGCAAATGATCTAGGAATTGGGCTCGAGGTCCAAAAAACTGAGCTCCTTCAGCGGCTCGCCAGTGGTTGCCAAGCCCGCGTCATGTCCCCAGACTCGCACAATCTCGAGCACCAGAAGCGCCCCTGCGACGATTGCCTCCTCACGCGGATGCAGAAAATCAAGGACCAGATGGAGTTCGACCGCCTCTTCGACTTCTACCACAAGGATTTGAGGGGTAAGTTTTTGGCCCTACAGGCACTGCTTGAGACGGTGGAGGAGGGGACTAGTGATAGGTATTATACGGGGGAGGAGAGACCGGCTATTATTACTATTGGGATTAGTGGTGTTAGAATCAATATTCGTGAATGATGGCGGTCTGGGGGTTGTAAAGGGCGCCGGATGATGTTTGTGTCATAGTAGTCACTGGAATAAAGTTCTCTCCTCTAATATACTTTGTGGAAAGGATATTTTTCTGTGTTTATCAATAGTTGTTTTGGTGAGTTGGTGGGTATAACTACGGGGTGAGAAGTAGATTCGTGGGGATTCTACTCCTACAGATGTATCCCCGGAAACCAGAAAAAACCTGCCTCCCAGCTAAATCCTAAAGGTTATGCCCTTCATGATACCGCAGTCCTGCTTGAACACGAGATGCTGTAGTACCCATACCGGTATTTCCAGAAAATGGGGGAGATATAGCCTCGAGCAGTCACAAGAGAACCGAAGTGACGAGTCACCATATTTCTTTCTTAATGGAGAGCTATAACTCTCCTCCCATCACCTAATATATTTGGGGAATTTCTCCTAAACAGAAACCCTACAGACAGTTTTGCAGATTGTTTCAGTGAGAGATGTTGACTCCTTCAGGCCGCCAGGAGCCAATACGGGAGTGAGGGGGAAAAAAGAGAAAAATGCAAGAGACTAAATCACTCTTTTTGTCTTAAAAGAAATATACGACCCGAATACAGTGAGATTACAGTGAGATGTGTCGTAAGAATCAGAGAAGGCGATTCATTATTCCATAATATCAGTACTATGATATCACCTCTCTCAATTGATACCTCATCACCGTGTCCCTTCCACACTCCATCGATCCAACAATGTTATTATATCATACTTAAAATTACCATATTCCCGGCAACCCTCGCACCCTACTTATCCTACGAAAACAATATATCTAGTTATCGACCCGAGTGACTCTTCATGACGGGAACAGCCAAGCGCATAGCTTACAAGAATTCCGGTATCGTACCCCTCTCTAGACCAAATCCTGATTACCCGCCACCCAGTTCCCGCGGGCACTATCAATTCTGTCAACCTTGCTGTCCAGTAACCATGCCAAGGCTCCCACCACTTCGAACAATGCTAAGTGACCTTCAAAGTATGATGAATAGGTGGCACTCCAAGGGAGTGCTGCACAGTTCAACGATAGCAACAGCCCAACTATAAATTACATGTAGCGAGACAAATTTATGATAAAATACTGAAATTCATAACGAAATAGAATCTGAAACTTTTCACTCTTGTTCTTCTTTTTCGGGCTTTTCTCATCTCTCCGGAAACTCTTCTCAACTGTTGTTTAACCTTCTGATCTAATCTGCTATTCTTTTCACATTGTCAAGAATCTACTGAGCCTTTAGAAGGGTTTGTTTCATAATATCCTTCTCTCTTTGAGCAATGATTGCTTGTACTTCATGTGTATATTGAACTCCTCTTATGTAAATTGACTCTTAGTGAGACTATTTTGTAGTGAAACTCATACAAGTTCAACGGCATAGGCATTCTCAGGGCTCATTATTGTAACTTGAGTTGCTCTACTTTGTACTTATACTAAGCTTTCCTTGAGATATTTCTTATAGTAGATAATTAATATAGGAGAAATATTATAACAATTAGCATATAAGAAGTTGGCATAACACTTAAGTAACTAGATAGCTTTTAATATAAATTAAGGCTTTTTAGAATAGGAAAAGAGTGTTTGAGTGGGATTAATGTATTGATTGAAAGATTAAACATCAGGAAGTCTATTAACAATATTGAGGTTAACTAAAATAAGACCTGTTTTCTTAAAGACTGGTAGTATAGTTGTAGAATTAAAAGTCTGTAAATGGATTAACTCAATAGCCTTAAAAAGATCAACTTTATTGAATTAAATACACTCTCAAGCTGATCATATAGCTACATTTAATACATCAGTATAAAAGTCCACTTATATGGTCAAAAAAACTACTATATCTAAAAGTTGTAAAAGATGTATATAATGAAACAAGAGGTAAAACAGAACTTTGAAGTTGTATTTTCCATTGATACTTAGAATATGGCTGCTGAGACTTGATATTGTTTGTTACCAAAATTAACTGCACACCAATTGTCACAAACGTGGCTTAGCAAGGAAAGGGTTTTCACGTGACACATGGTTATGAGTCACAGGTATGTTATCGTTTCACGCATATGACCTGTTTGGGTTATATGATTAGTTATGTGTGGGATTTGTGATGCTTTCGCACATGGCTCAAGTATGAGTCATGGGACATGCGCCTGACGAGTATGCCTTACGAGTGTGCCTTACGGGTAAGCCTTGCGCATATGATTTATTTTTCGCACATGACCTCGCTATGAGGTCATGGGTTTTGAGCATGTGATCACTTTGGTCATATGACTAGTTTGTTATGATTTAGTTTCGCACATGTGACCACTTTAGGTCACATGACTAAAGGCGGGAAGAACACTATATAAGGAGGCCAATGCAGCCGAGGAAGATAGGTTCTTCACGCTTTGTTCTAAGTACTTTTCCTACTTATTACTTTAACAAATATAAAACACCTTTACGATCTTTATCTTTATTGCAACAATATCATTACGATAAGAAGCGCTCGTCACGAAGACGAGTTAGAGAAAGCTTATGATAGGCGTTTCCGATAGAAGACAAAGGTCTTGTACTATTGGTAACGTAGGTAGAGGCCTAGAGCTATCATAAGACAAAGAAAGAAGGAGACAGAAAAGATAAGTATCGTTCCCCGTCACCAAGAACTAACTATCTAAAAGGGGATCGTTACACCAATGATCTATCACAACACAACTCTCACTCTCACTCCACCCTTTCAACATCATCTCAAGAAATATTTTTAAATAAATTTACCAAGTATTACTTTCAGCTATGTACTTACATTTTTTATTTCTACTTCCACTACCATGATGGTGGGGTTGCTTGGATAGCCTGGTTCCAATTGCTGCAGTTTTTTCTGGTACGCTAGGTGCACAGTTAATTTTGGCAGGGGACTATACTCAAGGTGTACCTAATGGAAAATTTCCAATATACTAATTGAATTTCTATAAAAGCATAAGTTTACCAGTTTTAAACAATATTTTATATAAGTACAATTCATATATATTTTTTCTCTATATACTACAATATAATTCTTGTTTTATCCAAGTCTAGTAAATAATAGTAGTACTCCTGACATCACTCTTTAAATATATAACAGACTCGTAAACCTAACTTTTGTCTTACAGTATATGCTTCCAATAAGTGGTAATGTAAACAAGAGGTCTCAGAACTATCAAGGTATTAGAATAAAAAAAGATAAGATCATTACCTGTTAACAAATTAATGTACAAGGAGTAGGATCATTACAATGCCAAGCTTAAATGGGCAACTATGAGCAACTCCAGAAGGTAGTGGCAGCACACTTCTAGTGCTGAATTGATGATTTTTATTGGTCTCCTAATATACATAGGTATATATAAGGTAGTGTGAACTTCTTTATACTAGAATCAAGATTCTAGTACCTGGCACATAAGATTGTACAATATAGTATGTCACAATACCATTTTCAGCAGCTTAAGTAATACTTCCATATTTCATCTATTGATCCTCAAGCACTAAGACCTCCAAGACACTAATAATCTTAAATACTTCAACCTCTTGTGACCAAGTTAGAATCAAGCTTTTAAAACTATTCTATACTCACTTCATATATATCAATTAATGAAATAATGGTCTACTTTACTGGCAGCTCCTCCCATACTGTTATGATCTGTGCTAAGCCTATTCCTCAAAGCTACAAGATACTTGTACTTTGTCGACATGGATAGATGTATGTTTTTTTATTTACTTCTGGGGTAGATAAATTCAATAATCTCAGCAATAATCTCTATAATGCACCATGTTTCCAGATGCTTTCACCCACCTCTTGTACTGTATTCTAGCTTATAGCTTCTTTTCTCTAATATTTCATTATTTAAAGTATTGCATGAGTATTCTATAGCAGCATATAGAACTACATGGCCATCTTTAGCCTCCTATCTACTACTATTCAAGATTGATAAAAGAAAGCAATACTTATCATAAAATACCATTACAGCTCTTATAATGAATAACATCTTAGTTGTACTAAGAATTTGATCAGATTTCTCACAATATATCATGCCTGTACTATTAGGAATACTGAGATCCGATATTCAGGAGTCACCCTAAGTAGGGTAACCTCACCCAGAATCGGAATCTCTGATCTCCAATACCCCCCTCTGGCCCCCTGACAGGGCCCGCATGTCATCATACATATCAATCTCAGTTTCGTCCTATGACTATAATACTACAAAATTGAAGATGTTAGAATAATACTACAAAATTGAAGGTGTTAGAATAACACTGTATACGTTGCTGCTATCTGTTCGACTAGATCCTGTTTGCAGGATATATGAGAGGGGACATTCGACTAGATCTGAGAAGTGAAACGGAGTAAATCCGCTAACTACTCAGAATGTTACTAGGCTTCAAAGATGTGATACCTTTGGTATGGGCCGTAAGTAACGGGACATTTCTGCATAAAGAGATGGTATTGAATGGTAAAGGATCTCAGCAAGAGACCAATACATTCACACCCACCCTACAATATCTAGAGGAGTCTAAAACTCCGAGAAACACTACTATGAAAATTATTAGACTTCACAGAGTGTTGCAATCAGGTTTCGGAACACTTTGTAGTTAATAAAGACAACTTTTCATAATACAACAGTGATTGAAATCCTATTTCAAAAGCACACAAGGGTTGCCGACTGAGGGAATAATTGTCAATCCGGTAGAATGGCTTTCTGCGAATTAGTAAGAAGCCTCCCAGAAGACATTTATTGGTTGGGTAAGAAGTTATCGAGGTTTAAAGTCAGGCAACCAAAAAAGGGTTGCAATTACAACTATCTTCACAGATACAACCTGCAGATGAAACTGATCATTTCATTAATAATGAAGACAATTGGAGCCAACTCAGTTCAACTTGAGAACTAGGCCACAAGTCTAAAGACTCTAAAGATCGGATAACCACTATTGGGAACAGTTTAGTTCCGAGTTAGTTATATGGTGATTTTCAGGGTCTCCAGGTGTTCACACCTTTCAAGAATACCCGACGTTGCAAGTTATAATCAGAAAGATACATAGGAGCATGATAAATAGATGTAGTCTGCGAACACTCAGACATGGAATATAAATATCGAAGTGCTTCCCAAGCTTTAGACATCATCAAGCAATGGAGAAGAGATCTTATCAATATAATATCATTTTTACGATTCTATCTTACTTTACCAAATTTACTTTGCTCTTAGTAGTTATAAACGAAAAGAGTGAATCCAAGCCTTCCTAGACAATCTCCGTCTACAGAAACAAATTTCGATTGGCCTAGACAATTCTGAAGTCTATCAGATTGTCTCTCCCTAACATGTACCTTAGAAGCAGGGAACTTCATTCAATGATCACATCTCTGTCCTTAAATTACAAATGCAAACAGACAACTAGTTGAAGCATGATAGGTGTACGATGTTACTAGAGAACTACTTCTGCCTAAGCTGTCAGTCAACTACAATGATCATATAAAGGGGTAGATATTACAGATCAACAGAGAAGCTACTACTATACCCAGCTTTGTACTTGTCATAACTGGTTTCTACTTTTTTTTTAGTTACTTGATACAGTAGTAATTAATAAGTATCACCTATTCTAGAAATCAGTCCTAGAAAGCATACTCTCAATTCAAAGAACCATATTGAAATCATTATAGCTTTTTTCATACATGGTTAGCTTGGAACCTAGTACTTGAAGGTTCTCATTCACTTAATTCTTCTTATAAAGCTCAAATCTGGAGTTCCATAAACACAATACCTGTGGCTACTCATATTGGAAATAATTGCTACTGTTTAGGAGTAACTCTAAAGAGGAATGTAAATAACAGTCAAAGCCAGAGATATGGTTATGCTAGTAAGTTCTATCAGCTCAATCTGAGAATAAAAGCTCCAGGAAGCTACACAATAGAATAAAGACAAAAATAACTTTGTCTTTTCTGTCATTATCTGGTTAAAAATCCTGAACTTTACTCTTCCCAACCTACAATTGATGTCCTAGACAGCTCTGCTTACTCTTCCACTCTTACATTCTCAAATTCACATTCTTTCTCATCAGTTCTCTCTTTATCATCTCCTTTATCAGCTCTTCCGGTATTACTCACACAACTTTCTCATCTTTTATCGAGGCCTAATTTCTCTATTCCTGAAGAGATCTGTCATAAGAGTTTCTATTGCTCAACATGCCAAGAGCCACTTTGTGTTTCCTATTATATGCACATGTACCACTATTTAGATATTTAAGAGTATACTACTAGTAGTACTTATAGTCTCAAAGTATTTTTAAAAGAAATTGGTGTTACATACTAGCAAAACTAACTCTTTGGATCATATCTAAATGTTATGCAATCTTCAGCCAAAACCTTTAACTACATCCAATATGTTCTGTACATTTGATGCACTGGAGACTCAAAAGGCTAACTGTTAATCAGGATGCAGATGGACATAGCAACCAATCTCAGAATATAACTGGACACAACCTCCAAACTCAAGATGTAATAGCTAAACTCAAGATGGAACTACAACCATACACATAACTGAGAACAGAACTGGCCATGTTAACAGATATTAGAATACCTTAATAGAAACATAGAATATATAGAATACAACAAATACAAAATATAACTTATGCTTAAGTTATTGCAGAAATTTTACAAGATTTGTATACAAAAGCATGGAATTTATTTATCTTTCTATAAGCTATGATACAAAATTGCATGACAATAGAGGTACAGGCAAATAGTTAAAATTTTGCTACTAAAGGCCACTTCCAAAATAGGTAGTAACTTGATGGATATTGACGTTGCAAAAACGTTCTTTATACCATTAGAATGCTGGAGTCAACTAGGTATTGAACATCAAGTGTTAGGCTATGCATCCTGTGTACTGGACAGCAATCTGGTGTCAAATTCACTACTTAGCCAGGGCTTGGCTGGAGAATAATACATGAAAAACAGGCTGTAACTCAATGGATATTGATATTATGAAGGCATTCTTTATACAATTGGAAAGCTGGCATCAAGTAGGTGTAGGATGTCAAGTGTCGAGTTGTGCATTCTGTGTACTAGACAGCAATCTGGTATTAAAGTCAGCACTTAGCTATAGCCTTACCACAGAATAATACATAAAAAACAATCTGTAACTCAACAGACATTGATATCATGAAGGTGATCCTCACACCAATTGAAGACTGGCACTGAGTAGGTATAGGACGTCAAGTGTTGGATTGTATATCCTGTGTACTAGACAGCAATCTGATATTAAAATCAGTACTTAGCAATAGACTCACCAGAATAATACATTTAAAATAGGCTGTACCTTAACCGATATTGATATTATGAAAACGTTATTTATACAGTTGGAAAGCTGGTGTCGAGTAGGGGTAGGATGTCAAGTGTCAAGTTGTGCATCCTGTATACTGGATAGTAATCTTGTATTAAATTTAACACTTGGCCATAGCCAGACTAGAAAATAATACATGCAAAATAGACTGTAACTCAATGGATATTAACACTTCAAAGATGTTCTTTACACCATTGGACAGCTGGTATTAAGTAGGGGTAAGATGTCAAGTATCAGATTGTGTATCCTATGTACTGGGCAGTGATATAGTGTCCAAGTCAGCACTTAGCCATAGCATCACTAGAGAATATTACATCCAAAGCAGGCTGTATAATAGTGCCAGGAAGACATTCCTTATACCTGTAACCGGTACGGGTACTTGGTTATTGGTTTTGTTTTATGTTTTGTTTTAAGTATCGTTTGATACTTGGTGTTGTTTTATGTTTTGTTTTAAGTATCGCTTTGATACTTGGTTTGTTTTAAGTATCGCTTTGATACTTGGTTTGTTTTAAGTATCGTTTGATACTTGGTTTTGTTTTATGTTTTGTTTTAAGTATCGTTTGATACTTGGTTTTGTTTTATGTTTTGTTTTAAGTATCGCTTTGATACTTAAAGAGTTTTACCAAAGAGTATCAATTGATACCCTTGATTAGTTTCGTTCATGCTAGACATGAACAGATTTGTGTATTTAAAGACCGCCTGTTTCTACGATAGAAAAGGCAGACTTCGACAGACAGTATTTCAATATACTTGGTTGAACGGTTACTTCATTGTTCCCCAGTACACCCTCGAAACCTCCTTTAGTTCTCAGCTCTCGCCTCCTCTCTGGAAGAGCAGGCCACCTGCCAACTATCGTATCTATTACCGACAACGTGATTAGCACCTTGCGAACACGTTACAATACCATTGGAAAGCTGGGATCAAGTAGGTCTAGGATGCAAAACATCAGCTTATATGTGGTAGTATTTAGGATGGAATCTAGTGTCAAAGTCAGCATATAGTCAGAACTTTACTAGAAAAGACCACATTCATAATAGCCTGTATATCTACCAATATAGAGGCCAGGAAGACATTCTATACATTATTGTATTGCTGGCATCGAGTAGGTCTAGGATACAAAATATCAGCTTGAATGTTAGAGTATTCAGGACGTAATCTGACATCAACATTAGTATATAGTCAAAACCTCATCAGTAAGACCACCTTCATAATAGCCTGTATCTCTACAAATATCGTTGCCGGAAAGACATTCTATACATCGTTGCAAAGCTGGCATCAAGTGGGTATAGGATGTAAAATGTCAGCCTGCATGTCAGGGTATTGAGGACGGAATCTGGTATCAAATTTAGCACTTTACTAAGATACAAAGTTGGCTGTAACTCTATGGATAATAGCCCCTAGAAGACATTCCTTACATAGTTGGAAGGCTGGCATCGAGTAGGTCCAGGATGCAAGACATCAGCTTGGGTGTCAGAGTATTCAGGACATAATCTGGCCTTAAAATAAGTGTATAGTCAAAATCTCACCAGAAAAGACAACTTTCATAACAGCCTGTATCTCCACCAATATCAATGCTGGGAACAGGTTCTTTATACCATTGGCAAGCAGGTATCAAGTAGGTCTAGAATACAAAGTATCAGCCTGTATATCTGAGTATTCAGGATGAAATCTGGTATCAAATTCAGCACTTTACCAGGACACAAAATGGCCTGTAACTTCTTGGAAACTCACAGTAGTCAGATATTCTTTGATGTAATGGAAAGCCAAAATTGAGTAGAATGTTGTCCTAAATTATTAGCTTAGATGTTATAGGGACTGTTGAGCAATAGTAGTTAACAGACATACTGTTAATGTTCTAACCGTGATTTTGTATGGTTGTCTAGATGTGTGGTTCTCCAGAAGTTAAATGTGTTGAAGTCTTAGAAAAACTGAACAAAATACCCAAGTCACCACCCAACAATCATAACCATTACTCACATTTACATTCCCAGATTCTTCAGGAGACAAAAATAGAATTTGGTTCTACACATTTCCTATTTCTGGAGATATTTTTAGATTTAGTCCTAAGGGTAGCATCCAGTGGATATACTGGTAGCTGGTATGTGACTTACTAGTAGTGTTATGATTGGGACTCTCTACTGTCTTGTATCATAATATCAGCAATGATTAAGGTTGACCAAGTCAGATTAGGAGGTGAAAATTAGCACATCCTTACTTAGGATGAACTCAGGACAGGTAGGACGCAACAGGATGTTCTGGATGCCCAGGATGCAACTAGACACTCAGGACGCCCAGGATACACGAGTTGTGAGCAACTGAATCTTTGCATCAGGATGTACAGTGAACGCATCTGATACAGTGTTTTTTTTTGCTGATGATAGCAGTCCTTTTTAAAAACACTTTGATACTACTACCAGTATTGGTATACTCCTGTGGGAGCTGGTTGTTATGAGGTCATTGGGGTTTTTTTTTTTTTTTTTTTTACAATGTTGTTTTATCCCCTTCCCCCTTCCTTGATAGCATGGAATATAGCACTCTTATTGTGGTTAGTATATGGTTATTTGTGGTTCTGTGGAGGTGGCGAGTATTTTTCAAATTTGTTTAGTGTGTCGCTGATCACCTTTAGGGACCGCGCTAAAAGTTCGTGAAATTCGGGCACGAACGAAGGAATTGCGCGACCGACTTGCAGGTGTTTTAAACACCCATACTCCCATGAGGCGCAGTCCGGTGCTGAAGCTAGCAACGACAGCGAACAGAAGATACGAGAACCCGCATCGTCTATCAATCTTTCCAATTTATCATTGCACGTTCTCGTAAGAACACAGTGCCCATACATCAGTTTGCGGGTTAGCTTTAGAGTACGACGGTGCAAACACTCACGCGGGAGGGGATTTTTGTTCGCTTGGAAAAGATGCCCTTCGGAGTTGGTTGCCTGCAAAGGAAAACTAAGATCTCGGTACCGAGATTGGGGGGTGCCCGCCTATCTATCCACCCTTGAAAAGTCCCGAACCGTAGGGCAGAGGAGAAAGATGGGAATGAGGAGGTAATGAGTAGAGCTGGGCTGTGCATGATAAACCTTTGTGGGGGTTGTAGCAGAAGATTACCGTGTTTACTCGTGGTATATCATTCATCCCACACTCGAGTACCCAAGTGTCCATAAGTTAGGAAGTTAGCCCCCTCGTCCATAGAGATTTGTATGGGATCAACGGAAATAGTTTTCAACTTTATTGGCAAACCCAATTATGATACAATCCACTATCATGTAAGAAACACAGCTAAACTACAATATGCCTAGCTGAGCAGGTTAAAGAGATTGAGGGCGCTGCTCAAGTATCATAGTTGATGAGTTCCAGCAAGCTCAGCTCGCTCAAGTTATACTGGGTCAAGAAAATATTCCACCCTCCCAGGGTGCTTAGTCTCTGAAGGCGGGGATTTGAGGTCAAACGGGGATAGTGGATTGAACGAGTTTTCACGCTATTTCACCAAGGAGCCTCTTCGGAAAGAAGAAGATGGGTACTCGAGAGTCAAGTACGAGTGACGGAATGTGGTTACAACTCGATAGGTCCTGTCGGGGCGATCGCTCCCTCAGCGCATCCTTTACGGCATACACTGTTGAATGGCTCACGAGCAATTGTTTTAAAAAATCCTCTCGTTGTTGCCTTGAGATTGCGGGTCGATATGCTCGTACTGTACCGGGCAGAGCAGGGAATCTCAATTATCGATCCCTCATGCAAAGGTCTAGGTATCATATCTCCAATACCGCTACTTTAATTTACCCCCAACAAATGGATGTTTTTTAATCACGTGATAGCGGGGTTCATAGACACGTTTCGTCAATGGCCCTCCGACGAAATTGGAGGAAGAAAGCTATGGATATCAATGATACCCCTCAGCTCAAGACAAGCATCCAATGCCATGGGGCCAAACGATTGCGTTTCATCTATCAAATGAGGCGGGGAATCACCTTCTTGTCGAGGACACAGCGGTCGCGCCCAGCCGGCCGTTTCACAGCGAATACCGAAAATTTTACCTCAGCACCACCAATTGGTGGAGGATTTTGTGTCACAACCCCGCGTGCTCAACAAGGGAGGCTGATGTGCGGCTGGGTGAGGAGGATGGGCGAAAGCAGGTGCGCCATGTTCGCTCTCAAGACCCAGCCAGGAAGATGACAGAAGGACCAGGCAGCCGAGCGAGAATGCAAGCACAGGAGACAAACCGGCTTTTCCAGCAAATCTACTCGCCTCATCATACTTAAACTTCTCCGCCCGTCATCCTACGACGTGCGGTTCTTTTCCCCCTTCCGCCCTTTTTTTTTTCCTTTTTTTCCCTTTTTTTTCGGCTCTTGCATCCCGTCCGCTGGTTCTAAGGCTGTTCACCGCAAACTCTGCTCTCTTTCTCTCCCCTCCCCCTATTGAGGACGCAAAGGGGAGCGAAACAGAGATCCCCCATCCAGTTCGCAGATAAAACAAACACGGCACTATGGGTTTCTCGATAAGGCGAGGAGTCACCAACCTGATCCGACGCGGACAGCGCCTAGGTAGTCAGCTTTCTTTATGATGTATCTATCCTCACCCTTGCCCGTGACTCCCATCTTGAACATGCTCTTGTTTCCCTTTTCCCCTTTCATTTCCCACCGTCATTGCAGTGTGTCTAACAGTTCGCTAACCGTCTACACTCCAATACAGCTGGAAATGCCCGCTGCTCGGTTTGCATGACTTATTTCAAAAACGCCCTCGTCAAAACCATTCCGGCCTGCGGACACAGCTACTGCAAGACGTGTCTGCAGAAGACCTACACTCGAGCCATGAATGATCCGGAGGGCATACTCCCGCCGCGGTGTTGCGGTCAGGAGTTGACAATGGCCTTTGCTGGGGACTTTCTTGCGGGATATATACCGAAGGAGCTCGAGATGCCGGATTCCTATGGTCATACGGATTTCCGGAGAAGGTACTTGGAGATACTGGCCGAGAGGACTAGCGATCCTATCTACTGTGCACATTGCAAGTCGCTGGGGAAACAAGTGTTTATCCCACCAGAAGAGATCAATGAAGAGGAGGACTCCGCTGTTTGTAGTACCTGCTTCCAGGGAACGTGTACGCTTTGCAAGAGGAGCAACCCGCACACTACTAGCAACCCATGCCCAGTCGATAGCGATGAGAGCAAACAGGAAATCAGGTACCAGAGACTATCTGGTAGGGCTGGGTGGAGGAGCTGTGAGGGGTGTGGAATGATGGTATCGAGGGATGTGGGGTGCGCGCATGTGGTGTGCAGGTTTGTCGGGATCTTTGTCTTTGTGTTGGTGTTTGGATTCCGTGGCTGTAACTAACGCCCTGATCAACCAACAGGTGTGGACAGGATGTCTGGCTTGCATTTTGATTGAAATAGCTTACCGAACGCGGCATTTCGGGGGGGGGGTTTCTTTGACCCTGTTGAAACTTTCATGGGATCGATTTGATATGTGTGCGGCGGGGATCGGGGTCATAATCTCTCACTCCCCGCATCATCACCTTCCATGCCCGATGAAGCTCCTATAAAGCTTCCAGACTACTTCCGGAAAATGCACTGCGAAGGGAAGGTTAATTCTGACGATTGCCCGTGTACGAGATCGATTGTTTCCTTGTTTAATGATATTCTTGTTTATGATTTGGGCGGAATGGCTGGATTGATTTATTGTCGCAGGGAGTTTATCTTGGGTTTCATCCGTTTCATTCACTGTTTCATTTCTTTGAGTTTGGTTTCCTAGTGTTGATTGAGATGCAAATTCTCTTCTAAAAAGCAGTTATTTGGTGTATGACGGTTTCCTTTGGGTGATTTTGTGTTTGATATTTTAAGACGTGGGTTTTCTATCGCAGGTATGGTTGTTTTAGAACTGCATCGTTCGAAAGCTACCGCAGACTTTATGCGATTTTCTTTCGGTCATTTCATCTGTCTATTTTTTTATATCTAGTGAGCTTGTGGAGTATCTGTAACTCCATATTTCCTACATAATTAAACTTTATGATACCTGAACTTGTTAGGGGAAAAAGATGGATTCTGCGCGGGTAGGTCCAGCATGAGACCCTTAAGGGATATTCTACATGTCCCAAGAACTCGTGTAAAATTACCGTACTGTCGAACCAGAATAAGGGACTATTCCACAAGTACCGGTATATCTTGAAAGCTTGGTTTACCGCATTACGGCCTTCGTTGCGCCATCACTAAGCGGCAGGTGGGAAACAATTGGCGGGGAAGGCGAGCTCTACCCAAGGGAGACGGGAAAACGAACACGTTATCGTATCGCATGAATTTTAAGGTTGACCAGCACATGTTGCTTGCTGAGTAAGCCAAGACCCACGCGAGGGCGAAGGTACGAGTACTCCGAGACTAACTTAAGCGAAAACATCTCGATATAATTTTACCGAATGACGTCATGAACGTATACAGCAAGCAGATTGAAGGGGGGAATAGAAAGTGCTGGGGATCTGGTACCGTAGACTAAATGGGATTCTGCGAGTAACTTACCATGATATGGCCGTTGGGTTCCCACAGGTGCGGTGTTCCTGGGCGAATCATTCAATAATCCCACCTCTGACGTCAGTTATTTGTGGAGGAAGAACGACTATTACCAGATTTTTACAGGTTTTTTTCTGTATTGAACCTTCTCTACTCGAGTACCGGTACCCCTTTCTTTCTTTGTTTCCGTCTAGCACTCGTTTCATAGCTGCTTTTTACTTGCAAAATGGCGTCGTTGTTATTGCTCTCCGGTCTTGCACTGCTAACACTTGCTGCTCCACCGCCGGAGAATAGTAGCGGTCTGCGGTCTCGTGCGGTGGGCGAAACCCTCACTGACCTCCTGAATAGCCTTCAGGATGGGGTCAATCCGGACGACATCAAGCAGAGCATATTACCGGACTTTTGGAGTATCCCCGGAACCGACGAAATTACCAGAGCGCTTGGGTTGAACGAGACGGGGATTCGAAATTTGCCGTTTGAGTTTTTGAATATTCCGTTTGCCCACCTTCCCTCTTCTATCCTTCTCATGCTTTGTGACCACGAGCCAACGAGTTATTTGAACACAGTGGCTACGCAAACTACACTCCGCAAGGATGGAATTTGAGAATCCACGGAATGGCCTATAAACAGCCACTGTCCGGGCCGGGGGTGGTGTCCAATCATACGCTGGACAAAGCGGCGAATAAGTTCTTGCCTGACTTTGACGTTGGAGAGTTGCAACCGCACGAGCAGGACAATGCTAGGAACTTGACCAGCGCGATACTGTCATTGCCGCAGGCAGGGGAGAAGCTGCTGTTCACGCTTGACGTCAGGGAGGGGCAGAGCTTCCAAAGTGGATGGGCCGGAGTTGTGGAGTGGGCCAAGGCGATGGATTCCAGGGGTAGGGGGTTCAGTGAGTGATAACTGCGGAGCGCTTGTGAGCTAATGAAATGGGGGATTAGGTGAAATCGATGGCTTTGTTCGGCTCCCGACGAATAATGAGAATGACCTTCCGGACGGGAATGCCACTAACGCGAAGGTGGTTGAATTGGATGTTCATACTAACCGGACTGATAGTGAGTGATTCATAGTGTCCTGAGATTATGGATTTGGGCTGGTGTGTTGACTTTTTAGCTGGTAATGCAACTGCCTACCTCGTCCCCAGAGACGGCATTACCATCCTCTCAGATATCGACGACATCCTTCGGGTCACAAAGATCTACCTCCCAAAAGAAGGCCTCCTAAACTCTTTCGCCCGCGACTTCGTTCCGTGGATGAATATGCCCGAAATTTTTGCCGGGTGGCTCCGCCAGCACCCTGAATCCCCCTACCACTTCCACTACCTAACCACAACCCCGGAGCAAGCCACACGTGTCTACATGGACTTCATTTACAAAACCTATCCTCTTGGCTCCTTCGACACACGCCCTCTCAACTTTACGACAGTAGATCAAACCTTCTCCGTCCGCAGAACCATCCTCAACAGAATTTTCCAAACATTCCCAAGCAGAAAATTTATCCTCATTGGAGATACTACGAATAGTGACGTCATGGGTGACTATCCAGAGCTCGTTTCCGCATTCCCTGGACAGGTGCAGTGCATCTTGCTAAGGAATACCTCTGCAACAGACCCGGAAAACAAATTTCCGTATAATACGAAGGGATTCGAGAGGTTGAAACTGGGGCAGTACATGTTCTTCACCACACCCGATGATCTCAGAGGATTGGATTTCGCAAATGGGGATTGTAGAAATGCGAGCGCAAGGGTGGGGACTGTAGATTTTAGCTGGCAGGGATTGCCATTTGAGAAGAGTGCTGCTGGGGGTAGGGTTAGGGGGAATATGTGGGCAGCCGTTGTGGCTATGGTTGCTCTTGCAGTGTTTCTATAGGAGATTGTATGAACTCACGAATGGGAATGGGGGGCTTGGATACCCAGCACATATGAGAGATGAAGTGGACCTATGCATTTGTACACCATAATATCCAGGGATTTTTTTCTCTTTTGATTTCTTTTGATTATTCTAATCTCCTTTGAATTAGGTTGTTTGTAATCACGTTGGATGATGTGAACCTCAACGGGAGTTAAAGACATGTGAAAAGTATCGTGTCTCACGGAGCATAACGCGCAAAGGCAAAGAGCGAATGTTTGCGCATACTTGGCACTAACCTTAGGGTCTTTCACTTGCGGGATCTGAGCTATAGGTAGGTAAGTATCTCACAAGGTACCATAATTTACGGCAACTTATAGCTTATGGGTTGAGGTATTGTGATTCCTCGGTTGAGGGGGGTGGCGTCCTTTTCGGGAAATGGCAGGGTGATGAATGATTGACCCAAGATGGATGATGGACTGGGTCTCTGGTGGCCTAGAAGTTGTTCCTACTAGTCTCTTCAGGGGTTATCGTTCTTACCTCTTCAGGGTTGATCACAACGGTCGGTAGTAGGCCTCCGGGAAGTTTGCAGAATAGTCAAGGGCAGGTAGTAGATGAAAGTCGATGATGCCCGTGATACGGGGATGATGGAAATTCACAGGTCAATGATCCCTCAACCCAGGAACTGAAAGCCTCTCATAAACTCAGAGACTTTCTGCTACTGCCCGGAGGTGTTCTCTGCTTCCTTCTCTTTCTCTCGTAAATCCCCTGAACTAGCTACATATAGGGGTAGTCCCCTTACCCATAGTTCCTCTGAGTGCTGACGACAATGCCACCACTCTCTGTCCATACTCATACCTAACAGTATCGCCCGCGGTGTGAGGGGCCTACAGTGTGAAAGCGACGTGTATACCCGCTGAAGAAATCACTGGGCATATATAGCTTCGCTTTGTCCACTAGCTTGTGTGGGTTGCGCAGACAATATATACTAGGGACAACGGAGGCGAAGGGGACCGGGGCAGCTAGCTCGGAGTAAACGAAGTGCAGGTGGGGGGGTGGTAGGTCTAGCTATATTTTGCTGATATGGGCTTAGAAAAAAAATTGGTGTTAGGCGGTTTTCTTGGTAGGGGATGGTGGGAGGGCGGAATTCATTCCTCCGCTCCGGCGTGGACGAGTGAGTGGACATGAGTATTACCCCCCCCTCCCGCCTCACTCTGTCTCTAGAAGGTACCCTCAGCCGTCCAGACCTGATTCACCATTCAGTCTAATGTCGTTGCTATTCCTCGCCCCCCCCCTTCCCGCTCGGAGATACGAGTACTGTATAGCATCGGTCCAGACAGGATTTCACTCCCGAGCCGGGGCACGCGTATCGTACTACGTAACTAGCGTGCACAGCAGACCGAGTATTTCCTTTCCTTTCCTGCTAGATCTTGTGAACCACGCGCTTGGTGTGGCGGTTAGTGAGTCCGGGTTTTCTTCTTTTTTTCCCTTTTGATGATTCTCTGCGGGTTATGGCACGGGGGGGGCTCTCTCGATCACGGTGGAATGTTAGCGGTAGTTTGGCTCAGGGTTTTTTTACGCAGCAGGGAGTTTTGCGATTAGTGGGTAACTTATAATACTCTACCAGGATTAATTGTTCCCGGGGCGGTCTGGGGCGGTCAACGTTGGTCGGGATCGTAATTCTCTCCGGGGGGGGGGTTAGGAGTCAAACTTGATTTTCGCGGCGAATAGTCTGCAAGTCGGAGATGTTTGTGCTTTCAAAGACGCGGTGCATATGTCAAATGGCGGCTTCATCAGGAACCCCTCGGTGAGAAATAGGTGTTGGGAACGAGTGATTCTGCGTGATTAGGATTGTTTCACTTGACCGGATCCCGAACCGACTTGGGTGTGCGCTATCTCATTGATGGAAATGGGACGATTATCTGGTGTTGTTCAAAGAGGAGTTCAACCGTAGATCAACTTGATGGGATTGTAGGCGCCTTTAGCGCCCCAGTGTAAGTTAGAGCATGATTCCGTTAGTTCGCACGTTAACTCAGGTATCGAAGGACGCGGGGGGGGGGGGTATTAACATTTGGAAAGGAAATGAGGGGGGCGACATGGCCTACAAAATATTGCATGCTAACGGGGAAAAATGGTACGGTGATTATATCCCAGTTACCGACCTAGGTAACGCTCTAATCGCACTCTCCTTCCACCAACACTTCTGGTATGTCCGCTCCATGATGGTTTACAGCACTCTTGGTGAAGCTTCGGAAGCTAGTAAGTAATTTCTGGGATCAAGGCTGGAACTTGTGCTTGGTATTTGAGATGTAACATTTTTTCTGTGGGGTATATGCTATATTTCTTCGAGGGTGGGGGTTCGTGGAGAAAAAAAAACAAGTGCAAGCGAGTGATATTGTATGACTACTACCTGAAGGCGACCTTCCTCGAGTAAGCGCTAT